>NW_014570134.1:19311-22573 GCF_001313835.1 Polistes canadensis
ATTAAGAAACAATTATCGAAAACTCGTTTACAAACGTAACAAGCTTAGTAATAGATGTCGAATTCAATAACAGATGTCRAACCCAATAGCAATTGTCATTCTACGAAACAAATATCGAACTTAGTCGACGCAGAAATAGTAGACAAAGGTTCGACGCGAAACACTCGACTTACGGTGTTAGGTCTTACTGATCAACAAGTCCAAAAGAACTATGCACACATCATTTATATTTAGACAACTGCAGTCAAGAAAAACAAAAAAAATTATTATATTACGAACTTTTTTGGTTACTTTACGTTTAGAATTCAATTCCTTTTCGTCGAAACTCGATTGTATTTAACCTGACATTCATTCTTTAATGTTTCTAATAGCAAATTGTACCTTCACTAAAATTTTGTCAATATATCTAAGAAAAGTTTTTGCTGCTTCTTAGATTAATTATTACTGAAAACTATCAGATATCTAAAGAAATGCTATTATACAAAAGCTATAATACATTTTCTTTCAAGTTTTAAAGCGTATACTATCAATTAAAAAGTGTCAGTTCGAGTAATATCTAGTTAATATTATTTATATTTTTACAACTGCCGTCCAAAAAAAAAGAAAAAATCATTTTATTACAAATTTTTTTTGTTACTTTATGTGTAAAATTCCATTAAATTTTGAAACAATTCGATTGTAGTCAACTTAACATCTATTGTGTCTAGTTTCTAGCAGTTAATTTTTACAGTTGCTAAAAATATATTATTATATTTAAAAAAAAGTTTCTGCTACTTTCTGGATTAAATCGAAGTTATAAAATAAATACAATCTAAAAAGTGCTATTTAACAGACGCTATGAAACGTTTTCTTTTAAGTTTTAAAGCGTATACTTACAAATAATAAGTGCTAAGACCGAAAAAATTATGCAAACATCATTTATATTTATAATACTGCAGTCAAGAAAAAGGAAAAAAATCATTCTGTTACGAAATTTTTTGGTTACTTTACGATTAGAATTAAATTCTTTTTCGTCAAAACTCGATTGTAGTAAACCTGAATTCCATTCTGTAATGTTTCTAATAGCACATTGAACCTTCGCTAAAAAATTTTTAATATATTTAAGAAAAGATTTCGCTGCTTTCTAAATTAATTATAATTAAAAACTATCAAATATCTAAAGAAATGCTGTAGAACAAAAGCTATAATACATTTTCTTTCAAGTTTTAAAGCGATTACTAACAAATAAAAAGTTTTACGTTCAATAATATCCAGCAAATAACATTTAAATTTTTACAACTGCCGTCCAAAAAAAAAGAAAAAATCATTTTATTACAAATTTTTTTTGTTACTTTATGTTTAAAATTCTATTAATTTTGAAGAAATTCGATTGTAGTCAACTTAACATCTATTGTGTCTAGTTTCTAGTAGTTCATTTTTACAGTTGCCTAAAATGTATTATTATATTTAAAAAGATGTTTCTGCTACTTTCTGGATTAAATCGNGGTTACTTTACGTTTAGAATTCAATTTTCTTTTCTATGAAACTCGATTGTAGTAAGCCGGACATCCATTCCGTAATGTTTCTAATAGCACATTGTACCTTCGCTCAAAACTTTTTAATATATTTAAGTAAAGTTTTCGCTGCTTTATAGATTAATTATTAGTAAAAACTATCAGATATCTAAAGATTTGCTGTAAGACAAAAGCTATAAAACATTTTCTTTCAAGTTATAAACCGTATACTAACAAATTAAAAGTGTTTAGTCCAATAAAATCTAGCAAATAACATTTATATTTTAAAAACTGCAGCCAAAAAATAAAGAAAAAATCATTTTATTACACCTTTTTTTGGTTACTTTACTCTATGGAATTCAATTTTTTTCTCGTCGAAACTCGATTGTAGTAAACCTGACGTCTATTCTGTATTGTTACTAGTAGCACATTTGTACTCTTGCTGAAAATGTATTATTATATTTAAAAAGAAATTTCCGCTACTATCTGGATTAAATTGTAGTTATAAAATAAATACTATCTAAAAAATTGCTATTTACCAGACGCTATAAAACGTTTTCTTTCAAGCTTTAAAGCGTATACTTACAAATAATAAGTGTTAGCTCCCAAAGAATTATGCTAATTAACCTTATATTAGGACAACTGCAGTCAAGAAAAAGGAAAAAAATCATTTTATTCCGAAATTGTTTGGTTACTTTACGTTTACAATTCAATTTTTTTTTCGTAGAAACTCGATTGTAGTAAACCTGACGTCCATTCTGTTTTGTTACTAGTAGCACATTTGCACTCTTGCTAAAAAAGTATTATTATATTTAAAAAGATATTTTCGATACTTCCTGGATTAAATCGTTGTTAAAAACTATAAAATTTCTGAAAAAGAGCTATATAACAAATAAAAAGTGTTTGGTCCATGAAAATCAAGCATATATTATTTATTTTACAAGAACTGCTGTCGAAGAAAACAGAAAAAAGTAATTTTGTTTAAACTTTTTTTGGTTACTTTTTGTGTAGCATTCAACTATATTTTAAAAAAATTCGATTGTAGTAAACCAAACATCTTTTCTGTATAGTTTCTAAAACAACATTTTAACCTTTGCTAAAAAATTTTTAACCTAATTAAATAGAAATTTTCGCAACTTTCTTGATTATAGCATAGATTAAAATTAAAAACAATGTAAAAAAGTTCTATTTAAAAAGCGCTAAGAACGTTTTTTTTCAAGCTTTAAAGCGTATACTTACAAATAAAAAGTGATAATTCCAAAAGAATTATGCAAACATCATTTATATTTGGACTACTGCAGTCAAAAAAAATTAAAAAAATTAATTTATTAGTACATTTTTTTGTTACTTTTCGTTTAGAATTCCATTCTTTTTCGTCGAAATTCGATTGTAGTAAACCTTACATCTATTTTGTCACGTTTGTATTAGCACATTGTTCCTTCGTTAAAAACTTTTAAATATATTTAAAAAAAGATTATGCTGCAATCTAGATTATTTATATGTAAAAACTATTAAATATCTAAAGAAATGCTGTAAAACAAAAGCTATAAAACATTTTCTTTCAAGTTTTTAAAGCGTATACAAACAAATGAAAAGTGATTAGTCCAATAAAATCTAGCAAATAACATTTATATTTTAAAAACTGCAGCCAAAAAAAAAAGAAAAAATCATTTTACTACACCTTTTTTTGGTTACTTTACGCTATTGAATTCAATTTTTTTCTCGTCGAAACTCGATTGTAGTAAACCTGACGTCTATTCTGTTTTGTT
>NW_014570134.1:24163-25484 GCF_001313835.1 Polistes canadensis
TACACGTGTAGAATTTAATTATGTTTCGACAAAATTCAACTGTAGTCAACAAAACATCTATTCTGTTTGGTTTCTAATAGCATATTTTTACCTTTGCTTAAAAATATTTAATATATTTTAAAAGAAATTTTGGCTACTTTCTGGACTGAATCGTAGTTAATATTTATAAAAAATCTAAAAAAGTGCTATTAAACAGAAGCTATGGAATGTGTTCTTCCATTCTTTATAACGTATACTTACAAATAAAAAGTGTAAGGTCAAAGAAAATCTAGTAAATGACATTTATATTTTAATAACTGCAGTCCAAAAAAGGGAAAAATCATTTTAGTAGAACATTTTTTGGTTACTTTACGTGAAGAATTCAATTCTTTTTCAACGAAACTCGATTTTAGTCAACCTGACATCTATTCTGTCCGGTTTCTTATAGCACAATGTGAATGTAGAAAACAAAGATCGCAGTAGAAGGCAAAAGTTTAGGAAGATGCAGAATAAGAGGAAATATTTGAAGAAAATGCATCTTAAACACAAAAAGAACTTGCTGTAACATAAGAAGTCACTCAGCAAGCAGTCTCACATCGTTCAAAATCATTATGAATGATTAATAAGCAAGGAAATTGGGTTTCGTACGAATTAAAGCCGAGAGATATTGAAGACTGACTATGCTTAAGTCATATACTGCTTGCTAGACATAAAAAAAGGGTTCTTTACATCGTATCATCACTGGTTTCGAGAAATGGATACATTATGATAATTTAAAAAAAATAAAATCATATGGATTATCAAGAAATGCGTCAACATCAACAGCAAAACCGAATATTCACGGGAAAAACTCATGCTGTGTATTTGGGGGGATCAGCTGGGTTTAGTGTATTATAAGTTGCTTAATCTGAGCAAAACAATCACCGGAGCCCTCTATCGAATACTATTAATGAGATTGAGCTGAGCTCTAAAGGAAAAACGTCCTAAATACTATTCTAGACACGAAAAAATTATTCTCCTGAATGACAATGCTCGTCCATATGTAGCGGCTTCCGTGAAAAAGTTATTGGAAACACTTGATTGGGACATCCATTCAGTCATGTTCCTAATAGCACATTGTACCATCGCTACAAACTTTCCAATATATTAAAGAAAAGTTTTTGCTGCTTTMTAGATTAATTATTAGTGAAAACTCTCAGATATCTAAACAAAAGCTATATAACAAAAGCTATATAAAATCTTTTTTAAAGATTTAAAGCGTATACTAACAAATGAAAAGTGTTAGTTCGAATAATATCTAGCAAATAAAATTTATATTTTAACCACTGCAGTCCAAAAAAAG
>NW_014570134.1:26796-30991 GCF_001313835.1 Polistes canadensis
GTATACTTACAAATAATAAGTGTTAAGTCCGAAAGAATTCTGCAAACTTCAGTTATATTTGGACTACTGCAGTCAAGAAAAAGGAATAAAGTCATTTGTACTCGACATTTTTTTGTTACTTTACGTTTAGAATTTAATTAATTTTCTTCGAAACTCTATTGTAGTCAACCTAAAATCTATTCTGTAATGTTTCTAATAGCACATTCTACCTTCGCTAAAAACTTTTTAATATTTTCAAGAAAAGTTTTTGCTGCTTTCTAGAATATTTATAAGTAAAAACTATCAAATATCTATAAAAATGCTGTAGAGCAAAAACTACAAAACATTTTCTTTCAAGTGTTAAAGCTTATACAAACAAATGAAAAGTGATTGGTCTAATGAAATCTAGCAAATAACATTTATAATTAAACAACTTCAGTACAAAAAAGAAGAAAAAATCATTTTATTACAAATTTTTTTTGATAATTTACGAGAAGAATTCAATTCTTTTTTAACAAAACTTGATTGAAGTAAACCTGACGTCCATTCTGTTTTGTTTCTAGTAGAACATTTGTACCGTTGCTAAAAATGTGTTGCAATATTTAAAAAAAAATTTCCGCTACTATCTGGATCAGATCGTAGTTATAAAATAAATACAGTCTAAAAAAGTGGTATTTAACAGACGCTATGAAACGTTTTCTTTTAAGCTTTAAAGCGAATACTTACAAATACTAAGTGTTAAGACCCATAGAAATATTCTAATTTATTTTATATTTGGACAACTGCAGTCAAGAAAAATTTTTTGGTTACTTTACGATTAGAATTCAATTCTTTTTCGTCGAAACTTGATTGTAGTCAACCTGACATCCATTCTATAATGTTTCTAATAGCAAATTGTACCTTCGCTAAAATTTTGTCAATAAATCTAAAAAAAGTTTTTGCTGCTTTTAAGATTAATTATTAGATAAAACTATCAGATATCTAAAGAAATGCTATAGAACAAAAGCTATTAAACATTTTCTTTCAAGTTTTAAAGCTTATACTAACAAATGAAAAGTGTCAGTTCGAATAATATCTAGCAAACAAAATTTTTAATTTAACCACTGCAGTCCAAAAAAAGAAAAAAAATCATTTTATTACAACTTTTTTTTGTTACTTTACGAGAAGAATTTAATTCTTTTTCAACAAAACCCGATTGTAGTAAACCTGACGTCCATTTTGTTTTTTTTCTAGTAGCACATTTGTACCGTGGCTTAAAATGTATTATTATATTCAAAAAGAAATATTTGCTACTTTCTGGATTAAATCGTAGTTATAAGAAAAATACAATCTAAGAAAGTGCTATTTACCAGACGCTATAAAACGTTATCTTTCAAGCTTTAAAGCGTGTACTTACGAATAATTAGTTTTAAGTCCGAAAGAATTATGCAAACATCATTTATATTTGGACTACTGCAGTCAAGGAAAAGGAAAAAAATCCTTTTATTACTACATTGTTTAGTTACTTAACGTTTAGAAATAAATTCTTTTTCGTCGCAACTCGATTGTAGTTAACCTAACATCCATTCTGTCTTGTTTCTAATAGCACATTGTACCGTCGCTAAAAAATTTTAATATATTGAAGAGAAATTTTTGCTGCTTTCTAGATTAATTATCAGTGATAACTGTCAGATATCTAAAGAAATGCTATAGAAAAAAAGGTATAAAACATTTTCTTTAAATTTTTAAACGTATACTAACAAATAAAAAGTGTTAGTTTGAATAATATCTAGCAAACAAAATTTATATTTTTACCACTGCAGTCCAAAAAAAGAGAAAAAATCATTTTATTACAACATTTTTTGATTACATTACGTGTAAAATTCTATTATATTTTGAAGGAGTTCGATTGTAGCTAACTAAACATCAATTTTGTTTAGTTTGCAGTAGTTCATTTTTACAGTTGCTAAAAATTTTTTAATATATTTAATAAGAAATTTTTGCTACTTTCGGGATTAAAACTATAGTTAAAAACTATAAAATTTTTAAAAAAGAGCTTTATAACAAAAGCTATAAAAAATTTTTTATTAAGTTATGACGCGTATACTAACAAATGAAAAGTGTTAGTTCGAATAGTATCTAGCAAACAAAATTTATATTTTAACTTCTGCATTCCAAAAAAAAAAAAATAATTTTATTAAACCTTTTTTTAGTTACTTCACGTTTAAAATTCCATTACATTTTGAAGAAATTCGATTGTAATCAACAAAATATCTATTCTGTCTAGTTTTTAGTAGGTTATTTYTACAGTTGCTAAAAATGTATTATTATATTTAAACAGAAATTTTCGCTACTTTCTAGATAAAATCGTAGTTATAAAATAAATACAATTTAAGAAAGTGCTATTTAACAGACGCTATGAAACGTTTTTTTCTAAGTTCCAAAGCGTATACTAAGAAAGGAAAAGTGTTTAGTCCAATAAAATCTAGCAAATAACATTTATATTTAAACAACTGCAGTACAAAAAAAGAGAAAAAATCATTTTATTACGACATTTTTTGGTTACTTTACGTTTAGAATTTAATTATTTTTCGTCGAAACTCGATTGTAGTCAACCTGAAATACAATCTGCAATGTTTCTAATAACCGATTGTACCTTCGCTAAAAACTTTCTTTATATTTAGGAAAAGTTTTTGCTGCTTTCTAGAATAATTATAAGTAAAAACTATAAATATCTAAAGAAATGCTTTAGAACAAATGCTATAAAACATTTTCTTTTAAGTATTAAAGCGTATACTAACAAATGAAAAGTGTTTTGTTCAATAAAATCAAGCAAATAACATTTATATTTTAACATCTGCAGTCAAGTAAAAGGAAAAAAATCATATTATTACGAAATTTTTTTGTTACTTTACGTTTAGAATTCAATTTATTTTCCGTCAAAACTCGATTGTAGTCCACCGGACATCCATTCCGTAATGTTTCTAATAGCACATTGTACCTTCGCTCAAAACTTTTTAATATATTTAAGAAAAGTTTTCGCTGCTTTATAGATTAATTATTAGTAAAAACTATCAGATATTTAAAGAAATGCTATAGAACAAAAGCTATAAAACCTTTTTTTTAAGTTTTAAAGCGTATACTAACAAATGAAAAGTGTCAGTTTGAATAATATCTTGCAAATAAAATTTATATTTTAACCAATGCAGTCCAAAAAAAGAGAAAAAATCATTTTTGTACATTTTTTTTGGTTTCTTTACATTTAGAACTCAATTATATTTTGAAGAAATTAGATTGAAAACAACAAAATATTTATTGTGTTTAGCTTCTATTAGTTCATTTTAACCGTTGTAAAAAATGTATTACTATATTTAGGAAGAAGTTTCTGCTACATTCTGGATTAAATCGTAGTTATAAAATTTATACAATCTAAAAAGTGCTATTTAACAGACGCTATGAAACGTTTTTTTCCAAGTTCCAAAGCGTATACTAAGAAAGGAAAAGTGTTTAGTCCAATAAAATCTAGCAAATAACATTTATGTTTAAAAAACTGCAGTCAAGAAAAAAGGAAAAAATCTTTTTATTACTATATTTTTTTATTTACATTACGTTTAGAATTTTATATTTTTTCGTCACAACTCGATTGTAGTCAATTTGACATCAATTCTGTAATGTTTCTAATAGCACATTGTACCTTCGCTAAAAACTTTTCAATATTTTTAAGAAAAGTTTTCGCTGCTTTCTAGATTAATTATAACTAAAAACTATTAAATATCTGAAGAAATGCTATAAAACAAAAGCTATAAATCATTTTCTATCAAGTTTTAAAGCGTATCCTAACAAATGAAAAGTGTTAAGTCCAATAAAGTCTAGCAAATAACATTATAAATTAAACAACTGCAGTCCAAAAAAAAAAAAAATCAATTTATTAGAATTTTTTTTTTTACTTTACGTGAAGAATTCAATTCTTTTTTATCGAAACTCGATTGTAGTAATCCTGACGTTCATTCTGCTTAGTTGCAAGTAGTTCATTTTTACCGTTGCTAAGAATGTATTATTATATTTAAAAAGAAATTTCCGCTACTTTCTAGAATAAATCGTAGTTATAAAATAAATACTATCTAAAAAATTGCTATTTAACAGATGCTATGAAACGTTTTTTTTTAAGCTTTAAAGCGTATACTTACAAATAATAAGTGTTAAGTCCCAAAGAATTATGCTAGTTTAATTTACATTT
>NW_014570134.1:32156-33814 GCF_001313835.1 Polistes canadensis
AGAACAAAAGCTATAAAACATTTTCTTTCAAGTTTCAAAGCGTATACTAAGAAACAAAAAGTGTTTGGTCTAATAAAATCTAGCAAATACCATTTATATTTAAACAACTGCAGTCCAAAAAAAGAGAAAAAATCATTTAATTACAACATTTTTTGGTAACATTACGTAAAGAATTCAATTCTTTTTTAACGAAAGTCGATTGTATTAATCCTGACGTCCATTCTGTTTTGTTTCTTGTAGCACATTTGTACCGTTGCTAAAAATATTTTAGTATATTTAAAAAAAAATCTTTGCTACTTTCAGGATTAAAACTGTAAGTAAAAACTATAAAATTCTTAAAAAAGAGCAATAAAACAAAAGCTATAAAACGTTTTCTTTCAAATTTTAATGCGAATGCTAACTAATAAAAAGTTGTATTGCTAATAAAATGTAGCATATATCATTTAGCTTACAACAACAGCTGTCTAGAAAAACAGAAAAAAATTATTTTTTTACAACTTTTTTTGGTTACTTCAAGTTTAGAATTACATTATATTTTGAAGAAATTCGATTGTAGTCAACAAAATATCTATTGTGTTTAGTTTCCTGTAGTTCATTTTTACCGTTGCTAAAAATGTATTACTATATTTGAAAAGAAATTTTCGCTACTATCTAGATTAAATCGTATTTATAAAATAAATACAATCTAAAAAAGTTCTATTTAACAGACGCTATGAAACGTTTTCTTTTAAGCTTTAAATCGTATACTTACAAATACTAAGTGTTAAGTCCGAAAGAATAATGCTAATTTTAATTATATTTGGACTACTGCAGTCAAGAAAAAGGAAATAATTATTTAGTTACTAAATTTATTATTTACTTTACGTTTAGAATTCCATTCTTTTTTGTCGAAACTCGATTGTAGTCAACCTGACATCCATTGTGTTTTGTTTCTAATAGAACATGTCACCTTTGCTAAAATCTTTTTAATATTTTCAAGAAAAGTTTTCGCTGCTTTCTAGATTAATTATAAGTAAAAACTATCAAATATCTAAAAAAATGCGGTAGAACAAGAGCTATAAAACATTTTTTTTTTCAAGTTTTAAAGCTTATACTAACAAATGAATAGTGTTTGGTCCAATAAAATCTAGCAAATAACATTTATATTTAAAGCAGTGCCGTACAAAAAAACAGAAAAAATCATTATATTACAACTTTTTTTTGTTACTTTACGAGAAGTTTTCAATTAATTTTAAACAAAACTCGATTGTAGTAAACCTGACGTCCATTCTGTTCAGTTTCCAGTAGTTCATTTTTACCGTTGCTAAAAATGTATTATTATATTCCAAAAGAAATTTTCGCAACTTTCTAGATTAAATCGTAGTTATAAAATAAATACAATTTAAGAAATTGCTATTTACCAAACGCTATGAGACGTTTTTTTTCAAGCTTTAAGGCAGATATTTACAAATAAATAGTGATAAGTCCGAAAGAATTATGCAAACATCATTTATATTTGGACTACTGCAGTCAAGAAAAATTAAAAAAATCAATTTATTAGTACACTTTTTAGTTACTTTACGTTTAAAATTCAATTCTTTTTCGTCGAAACTCGATTGTAGTCAACCTGACATCCATTCTGTAATGTTTCTAATAGCACATTGTACCTTCGCTAAAAA
>NW_014570134.1:36089-37760 GCF_001313835.1 Polistes canadensis
TATTCTGTTTAGTTTCCAGTAGTTCATTTTTACAGTTGCTAAAAATGTATTACTATATTTAAAAAGAAATTTCCGCTACTATCTGGATTAAATCGTAGTTATAAAATTAATACAATCTAAAAAAGTGCTATTTAACAGACGCCATGAAACGTTGTCTTTCAAGCTTTAAAGCGTATACGTACAAATAATAAGTGTTAAGTCTGAAAGAATTATGCTAACTTAATTTATATTTGGACTAAAGCAGTCAAGAAAAAGAAAAAAAAATTATGTTTATTCGACATTTTTTTGTTACATTACGTAGCATTCAATTATTTTTCGTCGAAACTCGATTCTAGTCAACCTGACATGCCTTCTGTAATGTTTCTAATAGCACATTGTACCTTCGCTAAAAACTTTTTATTATTATCAAGAAAAGTTTTCGCTGCTTTCTAGATTAATTATAACTAAAAACTATCAAATATCTGAAGAAATGCTGAAGAACAAAAGCTATAAATAATTTTCTATCAAGTTTTAAAGCGTATGCTAACATATGGAAAGTGATAAGTCCCATAAAGTCTAGCAAATAACATTTAAATTTAAAAAACTGCAATCCAAAAAAAAGAAAAAATCAATTTATTAAAATTTTTTTTTGTTACATTACGTGAAGAATTCAATTCTTTTTCATCAAAACTCGATTGTAGTAAACCTGACGTTCATTCTGTTTAGTTGTTAGTAGTTCATTTTTACCGTTGCTAAAAATGTATTATTATATTTAAAAAGAAATTTCCGCTACTTTCTAGATTAAATCGTAGTTATAAAATAAATACTATCTAAAAAATTGCTATTTAACAGATGCTATGAAACGTTTTCTTTTCAGCTTTAAATCGTATACTTACAAATAAATAGTGGTAAGTCCCAAAAAATTAGGCTAATTTAATTTATATTTTGACAACTGCAGTCAAGAAAAAGGGAAAAAATTATTTTATTACTATATTTTTTTAGTTACATTACGTTTAGAATTTTATATTTTTTCGTCGAAACTCGATTGTAGTCAATTTGACATCCATTGTGTAAGGTTTCTAATAGCACATTGTACCTTTGCTAAAAACTTTTCAATATAATAAAAAAAATTTTGCTGCTTTTTAGATTAATTATAAGAAAAAACTATCAAATATCTAAAGAAATGCTGTAGAACAAAAGCTATAAATCATTTTTTATCAAGTTTTAAAGCGTATCCTAACAAATAGGAAGTGGTAAGTCCAATATAGTCTAGAAAATAACATTTGAATTAAAACAACTGCAGTCTAAAAAAAAGAAAAAATCAATTAATTAGAATTTTTTTTTGTTACTTTACGTGAAGAATTCAATTTTTTTTCATCTATACACGATTGTAGTAAACCTGACGTTCATTCTGTTTAGTTGCTAGTAGTTCATTTTTACCGTTGCTAAAAATGTATTATTATATTTGATAAAAAATTTTCCCTACTTTCTGGAATAAATCGTAGTTATAAAATAAATACWATCTAAAAAAGTGCTATTTAACAGACGCAATGAAACGTTGTTTTTCAAGCTTTAAAGCGTATCCTTACAAATAATAAGTGTTAAGTCCGAAAGTATTATGCTAACTTAATTTAAATTGGGACTACTGCAGTCAAGAAATAAGAAAAAAATCATTTTATTACGAAATTTTTT
>NW_014570135.1:0-3458 GCF_001313835.1 Polistes canadensis
TTTTATTTGTTAGTATACGCTTTAAAACTTAAAAGAAAACGTTTTACAGCTTTTGTTAAATAGCATTTCTTTACGTACATGATAGTTTTAAACTACGGTTTATTTTAGAAAGTAGCAAAAATTTCTTTTTAAATATTTTGAAGTTTTTTTGTGTAGGAAAAAATGTGCTTTCATAAACAAGACAGAACGGATGTCAGGTTTACTACAATCCAGTTTCGTTGAAAAAGAATGGAACTCTTTCCGTGAAGTAACCAAAAAATGTTGTAATAAAATGATTTTTTTCTTTTTTTTGGACTGCAGTTTTTAAAATATTATTTTAATTCTAAATTTTATTGAACGTAACACTTTTTATTTGATAGTATACGCTTAAAAACTTAAATAAAAACGTTTTACAGCTTTTGTTGTAAAGCATATCTTTTTGTATTGGCTAGTTTTGAACTTCGGTTGATTTTAGAAAGTCGCAAAAATTTCTTTCTAAATATATTTAAACATTTTTAGCAAAGTGTAAAATGTGCAACTAGAAACAAAACAGAATGGATGACAGGTTTACTACAATCGATTTTCGTTGAAAAAGAATTTAGTTCTTCACGTAAAGTAAGCAAAGAATGCTGTAATAAAATGAATTTTTTCGTTTTATTTGGACTGCAGCTGTTGAAATATAATTGTTATTTGCTACATTTTATTGAACCTAACTCTTTTCATTTGTACATATACTCTTTAATACTTAAAAAAAAAACGGTATACAGCTTTTGTTATATAGCATTTCTTTATGTATCTAATAGTTTAAAACTACGGACTAATTCAGGAAGTAGCAAAAATTTCTTTCGAAATATATTTAAACATTTGTAGCGACGGTTAAAATGTGCTACTAGAAACAAAACATATTAAATGTCACGTTTACTAAAATAAAGTTTCGTTAAAAAAAAATTGGATTATTAGCGGAAAGTAACTTAAAAATGTTTTAATTGAATGATTTTGTTCCTTTTTTTGGACTGCAGTTGTTGAAATATAAATGTTATTTGCTGGATTTTGTTGAAAGTAACACTTCTTATTTGTTAGTATACGCTTTAAAACTTGAAAGAAAAAGTTTTACAGCTTTTGTTATATAGAATTTCTTTATGTATTTGAAAGTTTTAAACTACGGTTTAATTCAGAAAGTAGCAAAAATTTCTTTTTAAATATATTTCAACATTTTTAGCGACGGTTAAAATGTGATACAAGAAACAAAACAGATTAAATGTCAGGTTTACTACAATCGAGTTTCGTTGAAAAAGAACTGGATCCCTTACGCCAAGTAATTAAAAAAAGTTGTAATAGAATGATATTTTTTTTTTTTTTATACTGCAGTTGTTTCTTTATAAATGTTATTTGCTTAATTTTATTTGACCTAAAACTTTTTATTTGTTATTTTGCGCTTTAAGACTTGAAATAAAACGTTTTACAGCTTTTGTTATATAGCATTTCTATATGTATCTAATAGTTTTGTACTACGGAATAATTCAGAAAGTAGCAAAAATTTCTTTTTAAATATAATAAATCTTTTTTGTGAAGGTAAAAATGTGTTATTAGGAACAAGACAGAATGGTTGTCAGGTTTACTACAGTCGTGCTTCCTTGAATAAAAATTGAATTCTTTACGTTAAGTAACAAAAAAATGTTGTACTAAAATGATTTTTTTCCTTTTTTTAGACTGCAGTTGTTGAAATATAATTGTGATTTGCTTAATTTTATTAAACGTTACACTTTTTATTTGTTAGTATACGCTTTAAAACTTGAAAGAAAACGTTTTAAAGCTTTTTTTATATACCATTTCTTTCGGTATCTGCTAGGTTTTAACTACNATTTCAAAAAGTAGCAAAAATTTCTTTCTAAATATATTTAAACATTTTTAGCGACGGTTAAAATGTGCTACTAGAAACAAAACAGAAGTAATGTCAGGTTTATTACAATCGATTTTCTTTGAAAAATAATTGAGTTTTTCACGAAAAGTAACCAAAAAATGTTGTAATAAAATAATTTTTTTCCTTTCGTTGGACTGCAGTTGTTTAAAAATAAATTTTATTTGCTGGATTTTATTAGACATAACACTTTTTATTTGTTAGTGTATGTTCGAAAACTTGAAAGAAAATGTTTTACAGCTTTTGTATTTTACCATTTCTTTATGTATCTGATAGTTTTGAACTACAGTTTATTTCAGAAAGTAGCAAAAATTTCTTTTTACATATATTTTAACATTTTTACCGACGGTCAAAATGTGCTATTAGAAACAAGACAGAATGGATGTCAGGTTTACTAAAATCGAGTATCGTTAAAAAAAAATTGGATTTTTCGCGTATAGTAACTTAAAAATATTTTAATTGAATTATTATTTCCTTTTTTTGGACTTCAGTTGTTGAAATATAAAAGTTATTCGTTGAATTTTATTAGACATAACACTTTTTAATTGTTAGTATACGCTTGAAAACTTGAAAGAAAAGGATATATAGCTTTTGTTTTATAGAATTTCTTTATGTATCTGATAGTTTTGAACTACGATTTAATTTTGAAACTAGCAAAAATTTATTTCTAAATATATTTACACATTTTTAGCGACGGTTAAAATGTGCTACCACAAACAAAACATATTAAATGTCAGGTTTACTAAAATCTAGTTTCGTTAAAAAAAAATTGGATTCTTAGCGGAAAGTAACTTAAAAATGTTTTAATTGAATGATTTTGTTCCTTTTTTTGGACTGCAGTTGTAGAAATATAAATGTTATTTGCTGGATTTTGTTGAAAGTAACACTTCTTAATTGTTAGTATACGCTTTAAAACTTGAAAGAAAAAGTTTTACAGCTTTTGTTATATAGAATTTCTTTATGTATTTGAAAGTTTTAAACTACGGTTAAATTCAGAAAGTAGCTAAAATTTCTTTTTAAATATATTTAAACATTTTTAACGATTGTTAAAAATTGCTACTAGAAACAAAACAGAAGAAATGTCAGGTTTATTACAATCGATTTTCGTTGAAAAATAATTGAGTTTTTCACGTAAAGTAACCAAAAAATGTTGTAATGAAAAGATTTTTTTCCTTTTTTTGGACTTCAGTTATTGAAATATAAATATTATTTGCTGGATTTTATTGAACGTAACACTTTTTATTTGTTAGTATACGTCTAAAAACTTGAAAGAAAACGTTTTACAGCTTTTTCTATATCATTTCTTTAGGGAACTGCTAGTTTTAAACTACGGTTTAATTCAGAAAGTAGCATAAATTTCTTTCTAAATATATTTAAACATTTTTAGCGACGGTTAAAATGTGATACAAGAAACAAAACAGATTAAATGTCAGGTTTACTACAATCGAGTTTCGTTGAAAAAGAACTGGATTCCTTACGCCAAGTAATTAAAAAAAGTTGTAATAGAATGATTTTTTTTTTTTTTATACTGCAGTTGTTTCTTTATAAATGTTATTTGCTT
>NW_014570135.1:6048-19619 GCF_001313835.1 Polistes canadensis
TTAGTATACGCTTTAAAACTTAAAAGTAAAAGTTTTATAACTTTTGTTATATACCACTTTTTAGAAAATTTATAGTTTTAAACTACGATTTAATTTAGAAACTAGCCAGAATTAATTTCTTATTATATTTAAACATTTTTAGCGACAGTTAAAAGGTGCTAATAGAGAAACGAAACAGAATAGATTTTTGGTTGACTACAATCGTAATTTGTTAAGAATTATTTGAATACTACACTCGAACTAACCTAAAAAAGTGCTAATTAAATGATTTTTTATCTTTTCTTCGACTGCAGTTGTTGAAAAGTAAACGATATTTACTTGATTTTATTGGAGATTACATTTTTTATTTGTAAGTATACTCTTTAAAACTTGACAGGAAACATTTTATTGCTTTTCTTATGTAGCACATTTTTAGAAATTTTATAGTTTTTAACTACGATTTAATCCAGAAAGTAGCTAAAACTTCTCTTTAAATATATTGAAAAATTTTTAGCTACGGAAAAAATTTGCTATTAGAAACAAAAAGAATGGATGTCAGGTTTACTACAATCGTGTTTTATTGTAAAAGAATTAAATTCTTTACGTTTAGTAACAAGCTAAATTTTATTAAAATAATTTTATCCCTTTTTTTGGACTGCAGTTGTTAAAATATGAATGTTACTTACTATATTTTATCGGACCTAACACTTTTTATTTGTTATTATACGCTGACGTTCCCACCCTGACGCATCCCTAAAGCAATCCTGACGTTTTCACCCTGACGCATCCCTAAAGCAACCTTGACGTTCTAACTCAAACGCATTCCTAAAGCAACCCGGACGTTCCCCCCATGACGCATTTCTAAAGCAACCCTGACGTTCAAACCCTAACGCATCCCTAAATAAACCCCGACGTTTCAACATTAAAGCGACCCCGTAGTTCCAACCCTGACGCATCCCCAAAGAAACTCCGACGTTCTAACCATGACGCATCCCTAAAGCAAACCTGACGTTCCAACCTTGAGGCATCCCTAAAGCGACCCTAACGATCCAAATTTGACGCATCCCTTAAACAACCCCAACGTTTAAACTTTGACGCATCCCTAAAGAACCCTGACGTTCTAACCCTAAAGCCACCCTTACGTGCAAACCCTGACGCACCCCTAAAGAAACTCAGACGTTTCAACCCTAACGCATCCCTAAAACAACCCTGACGTATAACCTTAAAGCAACCTCGACGTTCCAACCATAACGCATCTCTAAAGCAACCCTAAATTTCCAACCCTTACGCATCCCTTTTTTTTTTTTTTTTTTTTTTTGTTAGGAGGAAATCCTTCAAAAGGCCTCTTGGGCCCAGTACCTAAGGGAGTTTCGTATTCTTACCGACTAAAAACCCACCTGGTGCAACACTCACCCGAGAGGGGAAGAGACAGGCGCAACGCACGATTAGTACAATTCAAATTGCCTTTGTGCTTCTCCCCTAACAAGCCCGGCCGGAAGTTCGTGACGCTTTCTCCCACACACGCACACACTCTCATTACTCCTGCATCCGGCGCTCTCCACAGGAAAGTTTTCTCCCCGGAGGCGCTATCTCACACACCTAGGCGCACTCAACAGTTGAGCATGAACCCCATTGGAGACGCAGGCTACTTACTCACTCCTGGCCTCACCTTACATTGAACGGTGTTCATGTCAGGCCCACACTACTCTCATACCATGGCGGCACTCTATAAGTGGGAAGCGACGCACAACCATCAGCCATTCGCCGCCCGAGTTTCGCGAAGCTTCGCCTAAGGGGGCCGTCTAGGAGCAAGACTCCTCTGCGGCCCCGCACGCAACCTTCTCCCATTCATCTATTCTCTCTCTCTCTCCGCATTCTCCTTTTCGCGCATCACGCATCCCGCGGAGGACTGGAATGCAGTCCACCCCCCCCGGCATATCCAGTAATGCCCTGAGTATGCCAGAGAGGGAGACCCGCACAACCCCCCATTCCCTGACAAGACCGTCCTGCTCATTCACCCACGCAGGGCAGTAAACTAGGGTGTGATCCGCATCATCTACATTTGCTCCGCAGTGAAAGCACTGCGGAGATGCCGCTATCCCTATTCTAAAAAGGTACGCAGGGAAGCAGCCATGTCCAGTCATCAGCTGAGTGGTGTGAAAGGTCGTACCCACAGAGTACGGCCTCTCAACCCACTCATCCAACCTGCCAGCAATAGCCGCCCTCACCCGCGCCCCCGTTTCCCCCGTTACCCTTATTAGGCTAATCTCCTCTTCCTTCCATGCAGCAATCGCCATCCTCCTGGCATCAGCGCCCAGCGCCACCTTAATGCTCGGGGGGACAGGTCCCTCCGCGTCACCAAGGGTCGCATACACTTCCGCTAGTCGAGGCGCAAAATGATCAATGGGATGATCCCCGGAACCATCATTACCGCATGGAACGACACCGTTTTATAGGCGCAACACACCCTGATCACCACCCTCTTCTGGAACGATCGAATTGCCCGCTTGACACGCATGTCCTCCGCGGCAGCGCGCCACCACGCCGGCGCCCCATAAAGAAGCACTGATTGGATTACGCTGCCGTAGAGGCGCCTCTTCTTCTCCCCCGGTCCGTTAAGGTTCGGAAGAAGCCTTCCAAGAGACCGAGGGATCTTCTCCGCCTTAGGAATCAAGGCCGCGAAGTAGGGCCTGAACGTAAGATCCGAGTCTAACACAACGCCCAGGTACTTAACTCTGTGACCTATGAAAACCCGAGACCCTCTAACCCTAATGGCAGGGGCCGGAACATTCCTGCGTCTGCAGGGGGCAGAGGCAGGGAAGGCCATTGCCTTCGTCTTATGTGGCGCCACTTCAAAACTAAGCTCCTCGATCGAACCCACGATTACATCGAGATCCCGCTCCGCGTTCGCGATCGCCTCTGACATGTCCCGCCCCAATGACAGGAAGGCCGTATGGTCTGCATAACAGACGACTCGCGAACCCCCTGGCATAGGAACCTGGAGAACACTGTCATAGGCGATATTCAACAGGGTTGGTCCCAGCACCGAACCCTGCAAGACCCCGCACGACACCCGTCTTTCCTCCAATCGTCCTCGCCTCCCGACAAACATCATCGATCGGTCCGATATATAGCTCCTAACAATGTTTGCGATATACGTGGGAAGACCCTTCTCGTCCCACTCCCTGAAAATGGTCTCCCACGGTAGCGAGTTGAACGAATTGCTGATGTCCAGCGAGGTCAGGATTCCGACGCGCTTACTGTCCACGCACTCCCGCACAATACTTTTCACCACCATAATGGCACCTACCGTTGAGCGTCCCACGCGAAAGCCATGCTGCGCCTGTGAAAGCAGACCCCTTGACTCCAGGCACTCTCCAATCCTTGAAACTATTATCCTTTCCAGAAGCTTTCCAATCTCATCCAGCAGGCAGATCGGTCTGTAGGAGCCAGGCAGGTCGGGTTGGGCGTCCTGCTTCTTCTTTATCAGGACCAGCCTAGTTCTCTTCCAGGCTTTTGGAAAGTTGCTGGTCCTAAGACACACCGTGAAAAGCTCCGCGAGACCGACCCCGCAGTTTACTGCTGCTGCTCTTATCTCTATGCCCGGGACCCAATCCGGTCCCGAAGCCTTCCCACCGGTTATCCTCTTCTTCGCAGCCAGCACCTCTTCCGGCGTTACCGCTGCACAATCTACCTGCACCCTGCGCATATTCTGAGCATTGATCTTCTCCACCTGGGGAAAGAGGCCCCCCAACACCCGTTTCAAAACGTCCGGTTCGAGCACCTCCGTCAGAAGTGCAGAGTATGGTCTTAGCTTTCCCATGACCTGGCGATATGGTCAGCCCCACGGGTCTGCCTCCAGTGTCCCTATGAAGTCTCTCCAGGCAGTGACATTAGCCTTCTTAATGGCCCTTTTTAAAAGTTTTTTAGTTTCGATACGGGCCTCCAGACACAGCTCTATTTTTCTTTGGTCCCCGCTGCGTCTGGCCTTCAAAAAGGGCCTCCTAGCCGCAGTCGCTTCCGCTCTAAGAGCAGACAGTTCCTGCGACCACCAGCACGCCTTCCTCCTTTTGTTCTTAGTGTTCCCCGCTCTCGGCAGTGCCATGTCGCACACGCGCACCAACATTCCGCGAAGCAACTTGACACACACTCGAGCACTGCACACACAACCAGGACGCGTCCAGTTGCCCGATATGAGAGCAGCAGCGAGCATGTCCTCGTCCGCAGTTCGCGCATTCAACCGAGAGAAAGTCTTGTAAGGCCTGCTCAAGCCTCGGACCCCTGCAGTCTCGTTGCAATACTTAAAAACGACATACGCATGGTCCTGAAGGGACTCTGCCTCATCTACCCTACATTCCGATAGGCGGATACTAGCACTTGGCGAGCCCCACGTAAGGTCAATAACGCTCGACCCTTGCAGCTGGACGCACGTGGGACGACCATTTCGGTTGAAGAGGTGGAAGTTCAACCGATTAACCCAGGTAGAGAGCAACTCTCCCCTTAGGTAACCCCTACCCTCCGGGTCCCATCTACAGGCCCGGGCATTAAAGTCGCCAGCAACCAGCACCGGAGAGGTAGGGAATCTTCCTAAGAGCTCTTTGAGCTCGTTCAGGAGTGTACAAAATTCACCAATAACCTCGCTGGGGCGAAAGTAGACAGAAATCACCAGCGAGTCCCCCCACTTAACAACCACAAAGAAGTTACCCCTGAGCACCAGACTGCAGGGTCTTCCGCTTTCACCTACCAGTACCGCAGATAGCGAAGCCCCCCCAGGGACGAGAACAATTTCTCATCCTAGGGAGGCACCCACATCGGCTCTGCGATAACCGCGATCCCCGCCCCACACTCGCGCATACGCTGGATCAGTAGATCCTGCGCACCCCGTGCATGGTTCMGGTTCACCTGCACACATTGTTCACTGGGGGACATTGGTTATGGTCACACTACTGATTCCTGCTCCTGCTGCAGGCTTCGCACACCTGTTCGTATCGCAGTCCTTGTCTTGCGCTCCTGCTCCTCTTCCGTCTCTTGTGGGGGTGGACAGGTCCCCATCCATCCCTATATCCTCCTTCCTATTCATCCCCACAACCGAAACACCAGGCACTTGAGCCTCACTAGCACTCGCGGTCGCGCACGTTTCGTTATTTGTCCTTCGCGGAGGGACAACCGGACACTCCCAGGTCCCCGCACGATGGTTCTTGTTCCTGCGCCCGGCGTCCTTGCACACCGGACACTCCACCTTGTTTTTGCAGTCCTTCGCGTTGTGGCCTAGTTGGCCACACTGATGGCAGAGGCTTGTCCTAGAGGTCGGGCTCTGGAAGCTCGCAGCAACGTTACCCCTAGCCAGGCACCGGTGGCAACGCAATAGTCTTTGCCGGAGCTCGACCACTCTTGCCCGGTATAGTCCGAAGTCTATCTTCCCTTTTTGGATAACAGCCTGTGCTATTTCTACCAGAGCAGAGACAACCGTCTTCCAGAGACGTCCCCTACCCATCCTTATTTCACCAACCCAGATTCTATTGGGGTCAGAGTTCCCCTTTATTGTGAGGAGAGCGTTCTTTAATACAGTCAAATTTAGGCTTGAATTGATGCCCATCAGCCTGAAGGATCTCATACTCTGTGACCGAGCGATCTTGGCCTCCGGTACCGTCCTCCTCAGAGTTTCAACTACCCGGTCTGCCTTCACAGCGGCCTCCTTCCCCCTGACACTGAAGATAAAGGCCCCCGTCAGACCCCTCCTTATCGTCATACTTTCTACCCCAATCTCCTTGAGGCTAATGTTCTCCCTGGCCTTGGCAAGAGCATCCCGGTACGACATTGGCTCTTTGCATACCAGTGAGACCACTGCAGTCTCTCTAGTTCCGCCGCCGCGGTTTTTCTTCTTCTTCTTCTTCTTCTTATCCTTAGTGCCACTTCCTGTAGCACTTCTCCTTGTGCTCTCTTTTACTTTTCTTGAAGGTTCCCTCGTAGTAACGGTCCTCTCCGTCAACTGGCGGCGCTACTTCCTTCCCCCCACCTCGATGAACCCATCCTGTGAAGGGGCAACAACACCATCAGCAGGCACTCCTGGGGCAGGAGCCCTCGAAGTCCCTGGAGTAGGAGCACTCTTCCTTCCTCCCACCTTAGTCCTTTCGGTCAACCTTGTCCCCCGCTGGGATGATCTATTGGTGCCAGTGAGGCGTTCCACAGCTCTACTTGGTTACGTTGTAGCGCCTCAATGCTCTTGTTAACTTCTCTCCACATGGCTATCACATTCCCCACCCTTGCATCCTGCAGCCACTTCTCCAAAGCTGGGGTTGCCCTGTTTGCTGTGGGCACCACCTGTTTCCCTTGGCTTGGGACAGCAACCGCCTTTACCCCCTGGCTTTGTTTTCGGACTCGCGCTGTCTAAGCTCCTTCTTAAGCCTAGCGATATCTTCATCTTTTTGACGGATGTTCTCATCCCTCATTTAAGCCTCCGTTCTCAGCTGAATTACCGCTTCAGCTCTTAAGAGCGGGGAGATAGACTGCCTGTCCCGTCGCTCCTCAATTTCATCAGCAATGATAAGCGCATCCTTGATGAGACGCTTCATCTTGCCCGACACCTCTCCTTTTATATTAGAGCATCGCGCTCTCTTCATCTCCATCCTCCTTAGGTTTAACCTAAGGATGTCCGGGAGCCTTTCTCCCTCCAGCGTTAGTATCGGCTGGCTTCCATCATTCCCTCCCGGTTTGTCCGGTTCGACGATGAGACAGTCGTCCTCCTCCAAAGACGTGATGATGCGCCTCATCCTCTTGCTCTCCTTGATCTTGATCGGCGAGTCTGAATCTGACAGTTGCAACTCCTTTAGAACCTTAGTTTCCCTCTGTCATCCCTCCCTCCGTGCATCTTTTCCGGGAGACTTGGTCAGTTCGCGGGCCAGGTCACCTACCAGCGAACAACTTCCCGAGGCATTAACCAGAGTCTGGGCAGGGTTGCCTACCACAGACTCCTGGTAGTGGCATGATGTCGACGATGGGTGGCCTCTCTTACCACCACTAAACACCGCCGTCGTGTGGGTTTCCCTCCCACACGGTTTATTCTCTAAGGTTGTACCTTTTAAATTTTTTATTTGATATAAATAGGCACAAGCCCAGAGGAAAAGAAAGGAAAAAACGAAGGAAGTAAGAGACAAGAAAAGAATAGAAAAAGAGGGGATAGAAAGAATTACAAAGAGAAATAGCTATACAGAACATGCACACACCATTCATACCCTCCCTTTTAGTCGCCTCTTAAGACAAGCAGGGAATACTGTAGGAGTATTCTACTACCCCCTACCCTCGATAAGGAAAGTTCCAACTCTAAAGCAACCCCGACGTTCCAACCCTAACGCATCCCTAATGCAACCTCGACGTTCCAACCCTGACGCATCCCTAAAGCAACCTCGACGCTCCCACCCTAAAGCGACCCTGATGTTCCAATCCTGACGCATCATTAAAGAAACCACGACGTTCTAACCCTAAAGCCACCCTTACGTGCTAACTCTGATGCACCAATAAAGCAACTCCGACGTTTCAACCCCAACGCATCCCTAAAGCAACACTGGCGTTTAAACCCTAAAGCAGACTCGAAGTTTTAACTATGACGCATCTCTAATGCAACCCCAAAGTTCCAACCCTTACGCATCCCGAAAGCAACCCTAACGTTTCAAACCTGACGTATCCTCAAAGCAGCCCCGACGTTCTAACCCTGATGCATGCCTAAAGAAACCCTAACGTTCTAATCCTGATGCATCTCTAGACTAACCCCGACGTTCTTACACTAACGCATCCCTAAAGCATCTTTGACGTTCTAACCGTAAAGCAGCCTTAATGTTCCATCCCAGACGAATCCCTAAAGCATTCAGACGTTCCAAACCTGACGCATGCTTAAAGAAACCCTGACGTTCTAAGCCTGACGAATCCCTAAATAAACCCCCACGTTCCGACGCTTAGGAAACCCCGACGTTCTAACCCTGACGAATCCCTAAAGCAACCTCGACGATCCAACCCTAACGCATCCCTAAAGCAACACCGACGTTCCAACACTGACGCATCCCCAGAGCCAACCCGACGATCCCACCCTGACGATTCCCTAAAGCATCCTCAACGTTCTAACACTGACGCATCCGCAAAGCAGCTCCGACGTTCCAAACTTGCCGCATTCCTAAAGCAACCGCAACGTTCTAACCCTGACGCATCCCTAAAGCATCCCAGACGTTCTAACCCTTACGCATCCCTAAAGTAACCCTGACGTTTTAAGCCTGACGAATCTCTAAAACGACCATGACGTTCCAACCCTAACGCAACCCTGACGTTGCAACTCTGACTTATCCCTAAAGCAACCTTGACGTTGAAACCCTGACGCATTCTTAAAGCAACCCCGACGTTGAAACCCTGACGAATCCCTAAAGCAACCTTGACGTTCTCACCGTAAAGCAGCCCCGACGTTTAATCCCTGACGCATCCCTAGAGCAACCCCGACGCTTCAATCCTAACGCATCCCTAAAGCAACCCCGACGTTCCAACTCTAAAGCAACCACGACGTTCTAACGCTAACGCATACTTAAAGCAACCCCGACGTTCACACCTTGACGCATCCTTAAAGCAACCACGACGTTTTAACCTAAACGCATCTCTAAAATAACCCCGACGTTGAACCCTGACGCATTCCTAAAGCAACCCCGAAATTCAAACCCTGACGCTTCCCTAAAGTAACCTCGAAGTTTTAAACAAAAAGCAACCCCGTAGTTCCAACCCTGACGCATCCCCAAAGCAACCCAAACGTTCTAACCCTGACGCATCCCTAAAGCAACCCTAACGTTCCAACCCTGACGCATCCCTAAAGCGAACCTGACGTTCAAACCCTGACGCATCCCTAAAACATCCTCGACGTTCAAACTTTGACGCATCCCTAAAGAAACCCCCACGTTTTACCCCTTAAGTCACCCTGACGTGCTAACCCTTATGTACCCCTAAAGCAACTCCGACGTTCCTACCCTAACTTATCCATAAAGCAACCCTGACGTTTAAACCCTAAAGCCACCTCAAAGTTTAAAAAAGACGCATCTCTAAAGCTACCCCAAAGTTTCAACCCTTACGCATCCCTAAAGACACCCTGACGTTCCAACCCTGACGCATCCCCAGAGCAAACCCGACGATCCAACCCTGACGCATCTTTAAAGCAACCTCGACGTTCTAATTCTAAAGCCACCCCGACGTTCCAACCCTAACGCATCCCTAAAACATCCCCGACGTTCCAACCTTGACGCTTACCTAAAGCAATCCCGTTGTTCCAATCCTGACGCATCCTCAACGAAACCCTGACGTTCTAAGCCTGACGCATCGCTAAAGAAACCCCACGATCAGACCCTTAAGCAACCTCGACGTTCTAACCCTGACGAATCCCTAAATCAACCTCGACGTTCCTACCCTTACGCATCCCTAAAGCACCCTGACGCTCCAACCCTAAAACAACCCCGACGTTCAAACCATGACGCATCCGTAAAGCATCCTCGACGTTCTCACCCTAAAGCAGCTCCGACGTTCCCACCCTAACGCATCCCCAAAGCTACCCGGACGTTTCAACCCTGACGCATCCCACAAGGCACCTAGACGTATCAACCTGACGAATCCCCAAAGCAACCCCGACGTTCCAACCCTAATGCATCCCCAAAGAATCCCTGACATTCCAATCAAAACGCATCCTTAAAGCAACCCTGACGTTCCAACTCTGAGGCATCCCTAAAGCAACCCAAAATTTCCACCCTGACGCATCCCTAAAGCTATCCTGACGTTCCAACCCTGACGCATCCCTAGAGCAACACCGACGTACCAACACTGACGCATCCTAAAAGCAACCCTGACGTCCTTACTCTAAAGCAACTACAGCGTTCCAACCCTAACGCATCCCTAAAACATCCCCGACGTTCCCACCATGGCGAATTCGTAAAGAAACCCCGACTATTCAACCCTAAAGCAACTTCGTAATTCCCACCCTGACGTATCCTTAAAGCAACCCCGACGTTCTAGCCCTTACGCATTTCTAAAGCAACCCTGACGTTCCGACCCTGACGCATCCCTAAAGCAACCCTGACGTTCCAATTTTAAAGCAACACTTACGTTCCAACCCTTACGCACCCCTAAAGCAACCTCGACGTTCTAACCCTGACTTATCCCTAAAGCAATCCTGACGTTCCCACTCTAACACAACCCTAACGTTCTAGCCCTGACGCATCGCTAGAGTAACCTCTACGTTCTTACCCTAACGCATTTCCTAAGCAACTTCGACGTTCCAACCCTGACGCATCCCTAAAGCAACCCCGACGTTCCAACCCTAAAGCAACCCTCACGTTCCAACCCTGACGAACCTTTAACGCAACCCTGACGTTTTAACCCTTACGCATCCCTAAAGCGACCCTGACGTTCACACCCGAACGCATCTCTAAAGCAACCCATACGTTCAAACCCTGACGCATCCCCAAAGCAACCTCGACGTTCCAACACTGACGCATCCCTAAAGCAACCCCGACGTTCCCACCTTGACGCATATGTAAAGCAACCCAGACGTATAAACCTGACGCATTCCCAAAGCATCCCGACGTTCCAACCTTAATGCATCCCCAAAGAATCCCCGACATTCAAACCCAAACGCATCCCCAAAGCAACACTAAAGTTCCAAACCTGACGCATCCCTAAAGCAACCCAAAAGTTTCAACAATGATGCATCCCTAAAGCTACCCCGACGTTCCCAATCTGTCGCATCCCTAAAGCAATTCCGACGTTCCCACCCTGACGCATCCCTAAAGCATCACCGACGGTAAAAACCCTGACGCATCCCTAAAGAAACCTTGACGTTTCCACCCTAAAGCAACCCCGTAGTTTCAACCCTGAAGCATCCCCAAAGAAACCCCGACGTTATAATCCTGATGCAAACCTAATGCAACATTGACGTTCTAACCCTGACGCATGCCTAAAGCGACCCTCACATTACAACCCTGACGCATCTGTTAAAAACCGCCAACGTTTAATCTTTGACGCATCCCTAAAGAAACACCGAAGTTCTAACACTAAAGCCACTCTTACGTGCTAACCCTCACGCACCCCTGAAGCAACTCCAAAATTCTAACACTAACGCATTCCTAATGAAACCCTGACGTTTAAACCCTAAAGACACCCTAACGTTCCAACCATGACGTATATCTAAGGCAACCCCAAAATTTCCACCCTGACGCATCGCTAAAGCAACCCCGACGTTTTAACCCTGACGCATCCCCAAAGCAACACCGACGTTCCAACCCTGACGCATCTCTAAAGCAACTCTAACGTTCTACCCCTGACGCATCCCTAGAGTAACCCAAATGTTCTTACCCTAAAACATCCCTAAAGCAACCCCGACGTTCCTACCCTGACGCATCCCTAAAACGAACATGACGTTCCAATTATAACGCAACTCTGACGTTCCAACCCTGACGCACCCCTAAATCAACATTGACGTTTTAAACCTGACGCATCCCCAAAGCAACACCGACGTTTCAACCCTGACGCGTCCCTAAAGCAATCCTAACGTTCTAACTCTGACGCATCTCTAGAGTAACCCAAATGTCCTACCCTAAAATATTCCTAAAGCAACCTCGACGTTCCAACCCTGACGAACCCCTAACGCAACCCTGACGTTCCGACCCTTACGCCTCCCTAAAGCGACCCTGACGTTCACACCCTGACGCATCCCTAAAGCAAACCCGACGTTCAAACCCTGACGCATTCCCAAAGCAACCCCGCAGTTCCCACCCTGACGCATCAATAAATCAACCCCGACGTTCCAACTTTGACGCATCTCTAGAACATCCCCGACTTTAAAACCCTGACGCATCCCTAAAGCAACCCCAAAGTCCTACCTCTAAAGAAACTACGACGTTTCAACCCTAACGCATCCCTAAAACAACCACGACGTCCAAACCCTAACGCATCCCCAAAGAATCCTTGACGTTCCAACCCTAACGCATCGCCAAAGCAACCCTCACGTTCCAACCCAGACGCATCCCTAAAGCAGCCCATACGTTCCCACCCTGACGTATCCATAAAGCGATCTCGACGTTAACCTCTGACGAATCGCAGAAGCAACCCTGACGTTCCAACCCTGACGCATCCCTAAAGCAACCAAGACGTTCCATCCTCAAAGCATCCCTAAGGCAACCCCGTCGTCCTAAAATTGACGCATCCCTAAAGCAACTCTGACGTTCCAACCAAGACGAATCCCTAAAGCAACTCAGACGTTCCAACCCTGACGCATCCCTAGAGCAACCCTGACGTATTAACCCTGACGCATCCCTAAAGCAACCCTGACGTTCAAAATCTAAAGCAAACACTACGTTCGATCCCTAACGCATTTCTCAAACAACCCTAACGTCCCAACCGTGATGCATTCCTAAAGCAACCCTGATGTTCAAACCTTGACGCAACCCTAAAGCAACCCCGACGTTCCCACCCTGACGCATCACTAAAGTAACCCCGACGTTCTAACCCTGACGTATCCCTAAAGCAACCCCGAAGTTTTACCCTCGACGCATCTTTAAAACGACCATGACGTTCCAACCCTAACGCAACCCTGACGTTCTAAATCTTATGCACCCCTAAAGCAACCTTGACGTTTCAAACCTGACGCATCTATAAAGAAACCTCGACGTTTTCACCCTGAGCATCCCTATAGTAACCCTGAATTTCCAACACTAACGCATCTTTAAATCCACCCTGACGTTCCTACCTTGACGTTTCCCTAAAGCACTTTGAAGTTCCAACACTGAAGCAATAATGACGTTCAAACCCTGACGCAACCCCAAAGCAACCCCGACGTTCTAAACCTGACGCATCCCAAAAGCCACCCCGTCGTTCCAACCCTGTGCATTCCTATAGTAACCCTAACTTTTCTACCCTAACGCATCCCTAAAGCAACCTTGACGTTCCTACCTTGACGTTTCCCTAAAGCACCTGGACGTTCCTACCCTGAAGCAACTATGACATTCCAACCCTGACGCAACCCCAATGCAACCCCGACGTTCTAAACCTGACGCAACTTAAAGCAACCCTTACGTTCCAAACCTGACGCATCCCAAAAGCCAATTCGTCGTTCCAACCCTGAAGCATCCGCAAAGCAACCACGACGTTCCAACTCTGTCGCATTCCCAACGCAACTATGACGTTCCCACCCTGACGCATCCCTAAAGCTACCCTGACGCTCTAACCCTGACGCACCCCTAAAGCAACTCCGACGTTCCAACACTGACGCATCCCTAAAGCAACCTAGACGTTCCATCCCTGACGCATCCCTAACGCAACCCTTACGTCCCAAACTTGACGCATCCCTAAATCAACCCCGACATTCCAACCCTAACGAATCCCTAAAGCAGCTCCGACGTTCCCACCCTGACGCATCTCTATAGCAACCTTGACGTTTTAAACCTGACGCATTCCTAAAGCATCCTCGACGTTTCTACTCTAAAACAACCACGACGTTCCAAACTTAACGCAACCCTATAACAACCCTTAAGTTCCTACCCTGACGCATTCCTAAAGCAACTCTGACGTTCCAACCCTGA
>NW_014570135.1:20179-30462 GCF_001313835.1 Polistes canadensis
CCAACCCTGACTTAATTCTAAAGCAACCCCAACGTTCAAACCTTGACGCAACCTAAAATCAACCCCAAAGTTCCCACCCTGACGCATCCCTAAAGCAACCCCGACTTTCAAACCCTGACGCATCCCTACAGCAACTTCGTCGTCCCAACCTTGACGCATCCCTAAAGCAACCCCGACGTTCCAACTATGACGCATCCCTAAAGCATCCCCGAAGATTCAACCCTGTCGCATCCCTAAAGTTACCCTGATGTTCTATCTCTAAAGCAACCCTTACGTTCTAACCCTGACGCAACCCTGACGAAACCCTGACGCAACCCTTTTTTTTTTTTTTTTTTTTTTTTTCGTCAGGGGGAAAACCGTCAATAGGCCCCTTATGCCTGGTACTCAAGGCAGTGTCGGATTCTTACTGACTAAAAACCACTTGGTGCAAAGTCTCTCGCGAGGAGAAGAGCAGGTTCAACGCACAGTCTGTACAGTTCAAATTACCTGTTTGCCTGTCCCCTAATAAGCCCGGCCGGAAGTTCGTTACGCTTTCTCCCGCACAAACACACACACTGCTACATCCAGCGCTCTCAACGGTAGAGTTTTCTTTTCGGAGGCGCAATATCTCATACCTAGGCGCACTCGACAGATACAACTGGAGACGCAAACTACTCACTCACTTCTGGCCTAACCTTACAATAAGACAATGTTCCGGTCTGGCTCACTCTACTCTCATACCGTATTTACACACAGCCCTCACACTCCAGTATAATATAAACTCCATACAATGAGGGGGAAGCGACGCACAGCTGTCAGCTATTCGTCGCCCCAGCAACGCGAAGTCTCGCCCGAGGGGGCCGCCTAGGAGCAAGTCTCCTCTGCGGCACCGCACGCCACTTTCTCCCATACCTCCGTTCTCTCTCTCTTCGCATCCTTTTTCGCCCTTATTACGCGGGCGGCGAAAGACCGGATTGCATCCCATCCCCCCGGCATATCCAAAGATGCCCTGACTACGCCGGAGAAGGAGAAATGCACCCCGCCCAAGTTCCCAACAAGACCGTACCGCTCACTCATCAACGCAGGGCAGTCGACCAGGGTGTAGTCGGCGTCGTTTACATTTGCTCCGCAGTGAAAGCACTGCGGAGATACCGCCTTCCCTATTCTACAAAGGAACGCAGGGAAGCAACCATGTCCGGTCATCAGCTGAGTGGTGTGAAAGGTCGTACTTATGGAGTGCGGCSTTTCAACCCACTCATCCAACCTATCGGCAATAGCGGCCCTAACCCGCGCCCCCGTTTCTGCCGTTACCCCCGTCAAACCTAACTCCTCTTCCCACCATGCAGCAACCGCCATCCTTCTGGCCTCGGCGCCTAGCGCCACCTTAATGACTGGAGGAACAGGTCCCTCCGCATCATTAAGGGTCACATACACCTCTGCTAGTCAGGGCGCAAGATGATCGAGAGGAATGATCCCCGCAACCATCATCGCCGCATRGAACGACACCGTCTTATATGCGCAACACACCCTGATCGCCACCCTCCTCTGAAACGATCGAATGGCCCGCTTGATACGCATGTCCTCCACAACCGCGCTACCACACCGGTGCCCCATAAATGAGCACTGATTGGACCACGCTACCGTAGAGGCGTCTCTTCTTCTCCCCCGGTCCATGAAGGTTCGGAAGGAGCCTTCCAAGAGACCGGAGGATCCCCTCCGCCTTCGGGATCAAGGCCGCAAAGTAGGGCCTAAATGTGAAGCTAAAGTCTAACACCACGCCAAGGTACTTGACTCTGGGACCTATAACAACCCTAGACCCCATAACCCTAATGGCGGGGGRCGGAACATTCCTGCGTCTGCRGAGGGCAGAGGCAGGGAAGGCCATTGCCTCCGTCTTTTGTGGCGCCACCTCGAGGCCAAGCTTCCCAATCGCACCCACTAACACGTCAAGGTCGCGTTCCGCGTTCGCGAATGCCTCCGACAAGTCTCGTCCCAATGATAGAAGGGCCGTGTCGTCTGCGTAACAGACGACCCGGGAACCCCCCAGCATCGGAACCCGGAGAACACTGTCATAGGCGACGTTCCACAGGGTTGGTCCCAGCACCGAACCCTGCGGAATCCTGCACGAAACTTGTCTTTCCTCCAATTGTCCCCGCTTCCCGACAAACAATAATGTTCGGTTGGACAAATAACATCTTATAATGTTCACAATATATGTGGGAAGGCCCATTCCATYCAGCGCCCTGAAGATGGTCTCCCACGGCAGTGAGTTAAACGCATTCTTGATATCTAGCGAAGTCAGTATCCTAACGCACTCACTGTCCACACACTCCCGCACTACGTTTTTCACCTCCATTATTGCACCGACCGTTGAGCGTCTAACGCGAAAGCCATGTTGCGCCTGCGACAGCAGACTCCCTGTCTCCAGGCACCTGTTTATCCTTGTCACAATCACCCGTTTGAACAGTTTGGCGGCCTCATTCAGCAGGCAGATCGGTCTGTAGGTGCCAGGCAGATCCGGTTTGGCGTCCTGTTTCTTCTTTATCAGGACCAGCCTAGCCCTTTTCCAGGCTGTTGAAAAGTTGCTAGTTGTGAAACACTCCGTTAATAGTGCAGCTAGACTGACCCCGCAGKGGACCGCTGCTGCCTTTATCACTATGCCTGGGACCACGTCCGGTCCCGGAGCCTTTCCACCAGCGATCTTTCTTGCTGCAGTCAGCACCTCTTCCAGCGTTACCGCCGCACCATCCACTTGAACACCGCTCAAGTCCATACTAATGTTCTGCTCCACTTAGGGAAATAGGCTCCTTAACACCCGGTCCATCACTTCTGGCTCGAGTACCTCTGTCAAGGGTGCTGAGTATGGCCTCAACTTCTTCATGACCAGGCGATATGGTCTGCCCTTACGGGTCTGCCTCCAGTGTCCTCACGAAGTCTCTCCAGGCAGTGGCTTTGGCCTTCCTTATGGCCCTCTTCAATTGTTTTTTAAGTCTCCCTGCGGGCCTCCAGACACAGCTCCATTCTTCTTTGGTCTCTACTGCGTCTTGCCTTCAGAAAGCGCCTCCTAGCCGCAGTCGCTTCTGCCCTAAGAGCAGATAGTTCCTGCGACCTCCAACACACCTTCCTCCTCCTGTCCCTCGTATTCCCCGCTTTTGGCAGTGCCATGTCACACACGCGCACTAAAATTTCGCGCAGCCACCTAACAAAATCTCGCGCACTACTCTCGCTACTGGGACGAGTCTAGTCGCCCGATATAAGGGCAGCGTCGAGCATATTCTCGTCTGCAGCCCTCGCATTCCACCGAGGGAAAGTCTTGCCAGGCCGGCTCAAGCTTCGGACCCCTGCAGTCTCATGGCAGTATTTATAAGCTACATACACATGGTCGGAAAGGGACTCTGCCTCATCTACCCTCCACTCCGATAAGCGGACACTAGCAGCTGACGAGTCCCACGTGAGGTCAATGACGCTCGACCCTTGTGGCTGAACGCACGTAGGGCAGCCAATTCAGTTAAAGAGGTGCAAGTTTAACCGATTGGCCTAGGTAGAGAGCAACTCACTCCTTAGTTTACTCCTACCCTCCGGGTCCYATCTACGGGCCCGGGCATTAAAGTCGCCAGCCACCAGCACCGGAGAGGTAGGAAATCTTCCCAAGAGCTTTTCGAGCTCGTCCAAGAGTCTACAATATTTACTAATTACTTTGCTAAGGGGAAAGTAGACTGAAATCACCAGCGAGTCCCCCCACGTAACGGCTACAAAGAAGTTACCCCTATGCACCAGACTGCAGGGTCTTCTAGTTTCACCTACCAATACCGCAGACAGCGGAGCCCCCCCCAGGGACGAGAACCATTTCTCATCACCGGGTGGAACCCACCACGGCTCTGCGATAACCGCGATTCCCGCCCCACTTTCGTCCATACGCTGGATCAGTAGATCCTGCGCACCCCGCGCATGGTTCAGGTTCACCTGTACGCAGCATTCACTAAGGGACATTATTAATGGTTACACCACTAACCCCCGCTACTTCTGCAGGCCGTGCACACCTGTTCCTATCGCAGCCCTTGTCCTGCGCAGTTTTTCCGTTCACGATCCTTGTAGGAGTGGACAGKTCTACGTCCACCTCCATACCCTCTCCTCCCACCAAAATACTAGGCACCCGAGCCTCACTAGCACCCGCGGATGCGCACGTTTCACTGTTAGCCCTTCGCGGAGGGACCACTGGGCACTCCCAGCTCCCCGCACGATGGTTCTTGTTCCTGTGCCCGGCGTCGATACACATCGGACACTCTACCTTATTTTTACAGTCCCTTGCATTGTGACCCGGTTGRCCACACTGATGGCAAAGGCTCGCCCTAGAGGTTAGACTAGGGCAGCCCATAGCAACAGGCCCCCTGGCCAGGCATCGGTGGCAACGCAGTGGCCTTTGTCGGAGCTCGACCACTCTTGCCCGGTATAGACCGAAGTCTACCCCTCCCCTGTTGATAACAGCCTATACCATTTCCACCGGGGCAGAGACAACCGTCTCCCAGAGACGTCTCCTGCCTGCCCTAATCTCACAAACCCAGATTTTATTTGGGTCGACGTTCCCCTTTACTGTGACAAGGGCATTCCTTATAATAGTCATGTTCAGGCTTGGGTCAATACCCATTAGCCTAAAGGATCTCGTTTTCTGTGGCTGAGCGATTTTGGCTTCCGGTACCGTCCTCCTCAAGGCTTTGGCCACCCGGTCCGCCTTTACAGCAGCCTCCTTCCTCCTGACACTGAAGATGAAGGCCCCCGTGACACCCTTCCTCATTGTCATATTATTTATCCCGATGTCCTTGAGGCTGATGCTCTCCCTGGCCTTGGCGAGAGCATCGCGATAAGACATCGCCTCGTTGCACGCCAGTGAGACCACTCCTGTCTCCCTGGTCCCACCACTGCGATTCTTCCTCTTCTTCCTCTTCTTTTTCTTCTTTGTGCCACTTCCTGTAGCACCCCGATCCCCCGGTGTGGTGGCCTTCTCCTGCCTAACAGCTGGTTTTGTCTGCTAGCGACGTTTCCTTCTTCGATTCACCTCGTTAAATCCATCCTGTAAGGAAGGGACAACAGTACTCGCAGTAGGCATCCCTTGGGCAGRAGCCCTCGAGATTCCCGGGGCGGAAGCACTTCCCTCCCCCCCCCCGCAGTCCCTTCAGTTTCTCGCTGGGGTCGCTTGCTGGCTCCCTTGAAGATGTTCCACATCTCCAACTGTGTCTTCTGCAGGGCCTCAATACTCTTACCAAAGACCCTAAGAACCGCCATCACACAGCCCATACCATCACCAACCCTCGCATCTTCCAATCTTTTTTCCAGAGATAGGGTTGCTCTACTTGTTGTAGGCGTCTGCCTCCCTTGATTCGGGGCAGCAACCGCCTTTACTCCATGGCTTTGTTTGTCAGCATCTCGCTTTTTAAGCTCCCTCTAGAGCCTAGCGATTTCACCTTTCATCTGACGAATCTGTTCGTCTCTTATCTTTGCTTCCGTTTTCAGCTGGATAACTGCTTCAGCCCTTGAGAACTGGAAGCCGGACTGTCTATGTATCCGCTCTTCCATCTCGTCGGCAATGATAAGCGAGTCTCTAACAAATCGCTTGATCTTGCCCGACACTTCTGCTTTCATATTCGAGCTTTGCGCTCTCTTCTTTTCCATCCCCCTTAGGTTTAACCTGAGTTTCTCCGGTAGTCTTTCTGCCTCCAGTGTCAGCGGCGTCTGGCCTCCTCCTGGTGCATCCTCTTTTACGATAAGGCCGTCGTCCTCCTCCGACGACCTGATGATACTCCTCATCCTCTTGTTCCTCTTGGTCTTGATTGGCGAATCTGGATCTGAAATCCTCAACTCCTCCAGGTCAATGGTCTCCTTCTGCAATCCCTCCATCACTGCCCCTTTTCCCGATGCTATAGTCAATTCGCGGGCCAGGTCACCTACATGCGAACAACTTCCTGCGGCATTATCCAGAGTCTGGGCCAAGTCGCCTACCCTAGACTCATGACAGTCGTATGCTGACGACGGCGGGTGGCCTGTCCTACTACCACCAAGCACCGCCGTTGTGTAGGTTTCCCTCCTACACGGTTTAGTCCCTGAGTTTGTACCAGCCATATTTATTTTTTATGCGTAGGCACAAGCCCAGAGGAAAGGAGAGGAAAGAAAGAAGGTAAGAAATAAGAAAGAATAGAAAAAGAGGGTATAGTAACAATCAAAGAGATAAATAGCCACACAGAAGATACACACACCATTCATACCCTCCCTTTTAGTCGCCTCTTACGACAAGCAGGAAATACTGTGGGAGTATTCTACTACCCCCTACCCACGGGGGGAGCCCTGACGCAGCCCTGACGCAACCCTGACGCAACCTTGACGCAACATGACGTTCAAACCCTGAAGCATCCCTAAAGCAACACCGACGTTCACACCCTAAAGAAGCCCCGAGGTTCCATCCCAGACGCATCCCTAAAGCAACACCGACGTCTCAACCTTGACGCATCTTTAAAGCAACCCCGGCGTTCCAATTCTGACGCATCCTTAAAGCAACTCCGACGTTTCAACCCTTACAAATACTTAAAGCAATTTTGACGTTCCCACCCTGACGCATCCCTAAAACAATTCCGACGTTCCAACCCTAACGATGCTCTAAAGCATCCCCGACGTTCCAACCCTGACGCATCCCTAAAGCTACACAGACAATCCAACCCTGACGCATCCTTAAAGCAACCCGGACGTTTTAAAACTGAAGCATCCCTAAAGCAACCCCAAATTTCTAAACCTAAAGCAACCCTTACGTTCTAACCCTGACGCAACCCTTTTTTTTTTTTTTTTTTTTTCGTCAGGGGGAACACCTTCAATAGGCCCCTTGAGCCCGGTACTCAAGGGAGTGTCGGATTCTTACCGACTAAAAACCCACCTGGTGCAAAGTCTCCCGCGAKGAGAAGAGGCAGGCGCAACGCACAGTCTGTACATTTCAAATTACCTGTGTGCCTCTCCTCTAATAAGCCCGGCCAGAAGTTCGCCACGCTTTCTCCCGCACAAACACACACACTCCTACATCCGGCGCTCTCAACGGAAGAGTTTCCTCTCCAAATGCGCCATCTATCATATTTAGGCGCACTCGACAGATACAACTGGAGACGCAGACTRCTCACTCACTCCTGGCCTGACCTTACAATAAGACAATGTTCCGGTCAGGCCCACTCTACTCTTATACCGTATTTACACACACCCTCACACTCTAGTATAATATAAACTCCACACAATGAGGGGGATGCGACGCACAGCTGTCAGCAATTCGTCGCCCCAGCTACGCGAAGTCTCGCCTGAGAGGGCAGCCTAGGAGCAAGTTTCCTCTGCAGCACCGCACGCAACCTTCTCCCATACCACCGTTTTCTCTCTCTCACCGCATCTTTTTTCGCCCTTATTACGCGCCCGGCGAAAGACCGGAATGCATCCTATCCCCCCGGCATATCCACGGATGCCTTGACTATGCCGGAGAGGGAGAAATGCACCCCCCCTAAGTCCCAAACAACACCGTTCCGCACCATGTCGCACACCTAAAGCAACCCTGGTGTTCCGACCCTGACGCATCCCTAAAGCAACCCTGACATTCTAACCCTGACGCATCTCTAAAGTAACCCCGACGTTTCAACCTAGACGCATCCCTTTTTTTTTTCTTTTTTTTTTTCATTAGGGGCAAAACTTTTAAAACTCTCATTGGACCCGGTACACAAGGGAGTGTCAGATTTTTACCGACTAAATACCAACCTGGTGCAAACATTCACTCATAGGATGGGAGAAGCGGATCTGTGATTAAAACACTATACATACACACTTACTCTCCCATCCCGATGAGCCTTGCCGGTTCGCCATGCTTTCATCCTTATTCACACACATCACTCATGCCTTATCAAGAAACTAATTACCTAATTAACTAATTAAATTATTAACTACCGCAACTTATTCTAAATATGTACATACCTACATATGTACATATTTACATAACTCAAAAAGTAGCGAAAATTTCTTTTTAAATGTAAAAAATTTTTTTTGTGAAGGTAAAAATGTGCTATTAGAAACAAGACAGAATGGATGTCAGGTTTACTACAATCGAGTTTCGTTGAAATAGAATTTAAATCTTCACGTTAAGTAACCAAGAAATGTTGAAATAAAAAGATTTTTTTTTTTTCTTGGGTTGCAGCTGTTAAAATATAAATGTTATTCGCTGGAGTTTATTGAACGTAACACTTTTTTTTTGCTAGTTTACGCTTTGAAACTTTAAAGAAATCGTTTTACAGCTTTTGTTATATAGCATTTCTTTAGGTATCTTATAGTTAGGAACTACAGTTTAATTCAGAAAACAGCGAAAATTTTCCAAAATATATTGAAAAATTTATAGTGGCGGTAAAATGTGCTATTAGTTACAAGACAGAATAGATGTCAGGTTGACTACAATCGAATTTCGTTAAAAAAAATTAAATTCTGCACGTAAAGTAACCGAAAAATGTTGTAATAGAATGATTTTTTCCCTTTTTTTGGACTGCTGTTGTTGAAATATAATTGTTATTCACTGGATTTTAATAAACGTAACACTTTTTATTTGTTAGTATGCGGTTTAAAACTTAAATGAAAACATTTTAAAGCTTTTTATATATAGCATTTTCTTATGTATTTGCTAGTTTTGAACTACAGTCTAATTCAGAAARMAGCAAAAATTTCTATTTAAATATATTAAATCTTTTTTGAGAAGGTAAAAATGTGCTATTAGAAACAAGACAGAATGGATTTTAGGTTTACTACAATCGAGTCTCGTTGAAAAAGAATTGAGTTCTTTACGTAAAGTAACCAAAAAATGTTGTGTTAAAATGATTTTTTTCTTTTTTTGAACTACAGTTGTTTAGATATAAACGGTATTTGCTGGATTTTATTAAACGTAACACTTTTTATTTGTTAGTATGCGGTTTAAAACTTAAATGAAAACATTTTAAAGCTTTTTATATATAGCATTTTCTTATGTATTTGCTAGTTTTGAACTACAGTCTAATTCAGAAARMAGCAAAAATTTCTATTTAAATATATTAAATCTTTTTTGAGAAGGTAAAAATGTGCTATTAGAAACAAGACAGAATGGATTTTAGGTTTACTACAATCGAGTATCGTTGAAAAAGAATTGAGTTCTTTACGTAAAGTAACCAAAAAATGTTGTGTTAAAATGATTTTTTTCTTTTTTTGAACTACAGTTGTTTAGATATAAACGGTATTTGCTGGATTTTATTAAACGTAACACTTTTAAATTGTTAGTATGCGCTTTAAAACTTAAAAGAAATCGTTTAACAGCTTTTTTTATATAGCATTTTTTTAAGTATATAATAGTTTAGAACTAGTGTTTAATTCAGAAAGTTCAAAAATTTCTTATTAAAACATATTAAATCTTTTTTGTGAAGGCAAAAATATGCTATTAGTAACAAGACAGAATAGATTTCAGGTTGACTACAATCGAGTTTCGTTGATAAAGAATTGTATTGTTCACGTAAAGTAACCAAAAAATGTTGTAATAAAGTGATTTTTTCCTTTTTTCGGACTGCAGTTGTTGAAATACAAATGTTATTTGCTGGATTTTTTTGAACGTAATACTATTTAGTTGTTAGTATAAGCTTTAAAACTTGAAAGAAAAGGTTTTACAGCTTTTGTTATATAGCATTTCTTTAGGTATCTAATAGTTTTGAACTACGGTTTAATTTAGATAGTAGCAAAAATTTATTATTGAAATATAATAAATGTTTTTTTTGAAGGTAAAAATGTGCTATTATAAACAAGACATTATGGATTTCAGGTTTACTACAATCGAGTTTCTTAGAAAAAGAATTGAGTTCTTCACGTTAAGTAACCAAAAAATGTTAAAAAATGATTTTTTTCCTTTTTTTGGACTGCAGTTGTTGAAAAATAAATCTTATTTGCTGGATTTCATTGGACATACAATCCTTTACTTATTAGTATACGCGTTAAAACTTGATAGATAACGTCTTACAGTTTTGTTATGTAGCATTACTTTATGTATCTGATAGTTCGAAACTACGGTTCAATTCAGAAAGTAGCGAAAATTTGTTTTTAAATATATTTAAACATTTTTAGCTATGGTAAAAATGTGCTACTAGAAATAAAACAAAATAAATTTCAGGTTTACTACAATCGAGTTTCGCTAAAAAAGAATTAAATTCTTCACGTAAAGTAACCAAAAAAGTTTTAATAAAATTATTTTTTTCATTTTTTTAGACTGCAGCTGTTTTAATATAAATGTTATT
>NW_014570135.1:31619-33301 GCF_001313835.1 Polistes canadensis
AAAGTAGCGAAAATTTGTTTTTAAATATATTTAAACATTTTTAGCTACGGTAAAAATGTGCTACTATAAATAAAACAAAATAAATGTTAGGTTTACTACAATCGAGTTTCGTTGAAAAAGAATTTAATCCTTCACGTAAAGTAGCAAAAAAATATTTTAATAAAATGATTTTTTTTTTTTTTTGGACTGCAGCTGTTTTAATATAAATGTTATTAGCTAGATTTTGCTGAATGTAACACTTTTTATTTGTTAGTATACGCGTTAAAACTTGATAGAAAACGTTTTACAGCTTGTGTTATTTAGCATTTCTTTATATTTCTTGTTGTTTAAAACTACAGAATAATTCAGAAAGTAGCGAAAATTTCTTTTTAAATATATTATATCATTTTTGTGAAGGTAAAAATGTGGTATTTGAAACAAGACAGAATGGATTTCAGGTTCACAACAATCGAGTTTCCTTGAAAAAGAATTGAATTCTTTCCGTAAAGTAACCAAAGAATGTTTTAATAAAATGATTTTTTTCCTTTTTCTGGACTGCAGTTGTTGAAATATAAATAGTATTTGCTAGATTTTATTGGACATAACATATTACCTTATTAGTATACGCTTTAAAACTTGAAAGAAAATTTTTTACAGCTTTTTTTATATAGCATTTTTTTATGTTACTTCTTTTTCGAACAACGGATTAATTCAGAAAGTAGCGAAGATTTCTGTTTTATTATATTTAAACATTTTTAGCGACGGTAAAAATGTGCTACTAGAAACCAAATAAATTAAATGTCAGGTTTACTATAATCGCGTTCCGTTGAAAAAGAATTTAGTCCTTCACGTTAAGAACCCAAAAAATGTTTTAATAGAATGATTTTTTTCCTTTTTTTAGAACGCAGTTGTTGACATATAAATGTTATGTGCAAGATTTTATTGGACTTGAACTTTCTATTTGATAGTATACGCTTTAAAACTTGAAAGAAAACGTTTTACAGCTTTTTTTATATAGCATATCTTTATGTTTCTGCTAGTTTTGAAATATGGTTTAATTCAGAAAGTAGCAAAAATTTCTTTTTAAATATAATACAAAATTTTTAGCGACGGTAAAAATGTGATACTGGAAACGAAACAAAATAAATGTCAGGTTTACTATCATCGAGTTTCGTTAAGAAAGAATAGAATTCTTCACGTAATGTAACCGAAAAATGTTGTAAAAAAATGATTTTTTTGCTTTTTTTGGACAGTAGTTGTTGAATTATAAATGTTATTTGCTGAATTTTATTGAACGTAACACTTTTTATTTGTAAAAATACGCTTTAAAACTTGAAAGGAAACGTTTTACAACTTTGTAATGTAGCATTTCTTTATGTATCTAATAGTTTTGAACTACGGTTTAATTCAGAAAGTAGCAAAAATATCTTTCTAAAAATATTAAATTTTTTTGTGAAGGTAAAAATATGCTATTAGAAACAAGGCAGATTGGATGTCAGGTTGACTACAATCGAGTTTCCTTGAAAAAGAATTGAATTCTTACCGTAAAGTAACCAAAGAATGTTGTAATAAAATGATTTTTTTTCTTTTTTTGGACTGCACTTGTTGAAATATAAATAGTATTGGCTAGATTTTATTAGACATAACATATTAACTTATTAGTATACGCTTTAAAACTTGAAAGAAAATGTTTTACAGCTTTT
>NW_014570135.1:34177-38029 GCF_001313835.1 Polistes canadensis
AAAATTTCTTTTTAAATATATTATATCTTTTTTGTGAAGGTAAAAATGTGCTATTGGAAGCAAGACAGAATGGATTTCAAGTTTACTACAATCGAGTTTCGTTGAAAAATAATTGAATTCTTCACGTAAAGTAACCAAAAAATGTTGTAATGAAATGATTTTTGTCCTTTTTATGGACTGCAGCACTTTAAATATAAATGTTTTTAGCTAGATTTTATTGAACGTAAAACTTTTTATATGTTAGTATAAGCTGTAAAACTTGATAGAAAACGTTTTACAGCTTTATTTATATAGCATTTTTTTATGTATCTGCAAAATTTAAACTAAGGTTTTATTCAGAAAGTAGCAAAAATTTCTTTTTAAATGTATACCAGCATTTTTAGCGACGGTAAAAATGTGCTCCTAGAAATAAAACAAAATAAATGTCAGGTTTACTACAGTCGAGTTTCGTTGAAAAAGAATGGAATCCTTCACGTTAAGTAATCAAAAAATGTTGTAATAGAACGTTTTTTTCTTTTTTTTAGATGGCAGTTGTTAAAATATAAATGTTATGTGCTATATAATTGGACCTAAAACTTTCTTTTTGTTAGTATACGCTTTAAAACTTAAAAGAAAACGTTTTATAGCTTTTTTTATACAGCATTTTTTTATGTATCTGCTAGTTTTGAACTACGGTTTAATTCAGAAAGTAGCAAACATTTCTTTCTAAATTTATTACAAAATTTTTAGCGACAGTAAAAATGTGATACTGGAAACAAAACAAAATAAATGTCAGGTTTATTATTATCGAGTTTCGTTAAAAAAGAATAAAATTATATACGTAAAGTAACCAAAAAATGTTAGAATAAAATGGTTTATTTCCTTTTTTTGGACTGCAGTTGTTGAAATATAAATGTTATTTGCTGGATTTTATTGAACCTAACACTTTTTATTTGTCAGTATACGCTTTAAAACTTGAAAGGAAACGTTTTACAGCTTTTGTAATGTAGCATTTCTTTATGTATTAGCTAGTTTTAAACTACGTTTTAATTGAGATAGTAGCAAAAATTTCTTTCTAAATATATTTCAACATTTTTAGCGACGGTAAAAATGTGCTACTAGATCCAAAAAAGATTAAATGTAAGGTCTACTACAATCGAGTTTCGTTGAAAAAGAATTGAATACTTAAGGTTAAGTAACTAAAAATTGTTGTAATATAATGAGGTTTTTCCTTTTTGTGGACTGCAGTTGTTGAAATATAAATGTTATTTGCTGGATTATATTGAACGTAAAACTTTTTATATGTTAGTATACGCTGTTAAACTTGAAAGAAAACGTTTTACAGCTTTTGTTATATAGCATTTCTCTAAGTACCTAATGGTTTTGAACTACGGTTCAATTCAGAAAGTAGCGAAAATTTCTTTTTAAATATATTATATCTTTATTTGTGAAGGTAAAAATGTGCTATTTAAAACATGGGAGAATTGATGTCATGTTCACTACGATCGAGTTTCGTTAAAAAAGAATTGAATACTTAACGTTAAGTAACTAAAAATTGTTGTAATATAATGAGTTTTTTCCTTTTTGTGGACTGCAGTTGTTGAGATATAAATGTTATTTGCTGGATTTTATTGAACGTAAAACTCTTTATATGTTAGTATACGCTGTAAAACTTGAAAGAAAACGTTTTACAGCTTTTGTAATGTAGCATTTTTTTATTTTTTAGCTAGTTTTGAACTATGTTTTAATTGAGAAAGTAGCAAAAATTTCGTACAAATACATTTCAACATTTTTAGCGACGGTAAAAATGTGCTACTACAACCAAAAATGATTAAATGTCTGGTCTACTACAATCGAGTTTCGTTGAAAAAGAATTAAATACTTAAGGTAAAGTAACAAAAAATTGTGTTAACATAATGATTTTTTTCCTTTTTTTGGACTGCAGTTGTTGAATTATAAATGTTGTTTTCTAGATTTTATTGAACGTAACACTTTTTATTTGTTAGTATACGCTTTAAAACATAAAAGAAAACGTTTTACAGATTTTTTTATATAGCATTTCTTTTTGTATCTGCTAGTTTTAAACTATAGTTTAATTCAGAAAGTAGCAAAAATTTCTTTTTAAATATATTTAAACATTTTTAGCGACAATAAAAATGTACTACTAAAAACAAAACAAAATAAATGTCAGGTTTATAACAATCGAGTTTTGTTGAAAAAGAATTGAATCCTTCACGTTAAGTAACCAAAAAATGTTGTAATATAATGTTTTTTTTCCTTTTTTTGGACGGCAGTTGTTAAAATATAAATGTTATATGCTAGATTTTAATAGACCTAAAACTTTCTATTTGTTAGTATACGCTGTAAAACTTGAAAGAAAACGTTTTACAGCTTTAATTATATAGCATTTTTTTATGTATCAGCTAAATTTAAACTACGGTTTATTTCAGAATGTAGCAAAATTTTTTTTTTAAATTTATTAAATCTTTTTTGTGGAGGTAAAAATGTGCTATTGGAAACAAGACAGAATGTTTGTCAGGTTTACTACAATCGAGTTTCGTTGAAATAGTATTGAATTCTTCACGTAAGGTAACCAAAAAATGTTATAATAAAATGGTTTTTTCCTTTTTTTGGACTGCAGTTGTTGAAATATAAACGTTATTTGCTGGATTTTATTAAACGTGACACTTTTTATTTGTTAGTATACGCTTTTAAACTTGAATGAAAACGTTTTACAGCTTTTTTTATATGGCATTTCTTTATGTATTAGCTAGTTTTGAACTACGGTTTAATTGAGAAAGTAGCAAAAATTTCTTACAAATACATTTCAACATTTTTAGCGACGGTAAAAATGTGCTACTACAACCAAAAATGATTAAATGTCTGGTCTACTACAATCGAGTTTCGTTGAAAAAGAATTAAATACTTAAGGTAAAGTAACAAAAAATTGTGTTAACATAATGATTTTTTTCCTTTTTATGGACTGCAGTTGTTGAATTATAAATGTTGTTTTCTAGATTTTATTGAACGTAACACTTTTTATTTGTAAGTATACGCTTTAAAACCTAAAAGAAAACGTTTTACAGATTTTTTTATATAGCATTTCTTTATGTATCTGCTCGTTTTAAACTATAGTTTAATTCAGAAAGTAGCAAAAATTTCTTTTTAAATATATTACAACATTTTTAGTGACGGTAAAAAAGTGATACTGGAAACAAAACAAAATAAATGTCAGGTTTACTATTATCGAGTTTCGTTAAAAAAGAATAGAATTCTTCATGTAAAGTAACAAAAAATGTTGTAGAGAAAAGATTTTTTTCTTTTTTTTGGACAGCAGTTGTTGAATTATAAATGTTATTTGCTAGATTTTATTGAACGTAACATTTTTTATTTGTTAGTATACGCTTTAAAACTTGAAAAGAAACGTTTTAAAGCTTCTGTAATGTAGCATTTCTTTATGTATCTAATAGTTTTAAACTACGGTTTAATTCAGAAAGTAGCAAAAATTTCTTTCTAAATAGATTACAACATTTTTAGCGACAGTAAAAATGTGACACTAGAAACAAAACAAAATAAATGTCAGGTTGACTGCAATCGTGTTTCGATGAAAAAAAATTGATTTCTTCACGTTAAGTAACCAAAAAATGTTGTAATAAAATGATTTTTTTCCTTTTTTTGGACTCCAGTTGTTTAAATATAAATAGTATTTGTGGGATTTTATTGCACGTAACAATTTTAATTTATTAGTATGCGCTTTAAAACTTAAAAGTAAACATTTACAGGTTTTTTTATATAGCATTTCTTTATGTTTCTTCTAGTTTTAAGCTACAGTTTAGTTCAGAAAGTAGCAAAAATTTCTTTCTAAATATCTTT
>NW_014570136.1:0-12987 GCF_001313835.1 Polistes canadensis
ATCGAATGTATTTTTCTATTAGGTGCATATGTTCTTTGTTAATATTTAAAAAATAACGAGTAAAATAAAGACAATATAGACTAAAAACTGAATCACATTGCAACGTTCTGATTTAAACATTCTTTCAATTTTTATGTAATTGTTTAAACTAATGTACATTTTTTTAATGTTCCTGTGCAGTGGTGACTTCGATGGGGGAAATTTTTATCGTAAAGAATATCACATTGAAATTATTTAATATTAAAACTATGTTAATAAGTATGTAATGCTTATACTAGTATACATATGTTTAAACAATCTGAAATATAAAAAGAGTGCATTAGAATATTAAAATAATCGTTAATTAATCGATAGAAATGTCTATTGCTGTTTAAAAGCTAGAAATATATAATGTATGTACCGTCCCCTTCGAAGTTCACCATTGAAATGAGACGTTGTCCTCTATCAAATTACTTTTATTCAATGTTGTTTATATGACTTTTCTAACGTTGCGCATGTGTATAAAATCAATAATTCACCTAATCAATAAAATTTAAGATTATGACGGTCTCCTTTTGGTATTCTTTTAATTTTTATGTAATTATTTTAATGCTCCTGCACAGAGATGACATCCAGGGTAACATTTAACTGTAACATAAGAAAAGTGCATTATTAATTAGTCGATGCTAGTGTTTATTGTTGTTTAAAAGTTCAATTTTTTGCAATTGTTTAAATAAAATTATACTATAAATACGTAATTATTTTTTATAAATTAAAGTTATACACTTTTAAATATTGTATGAATACTAACTAATAGAGTAACATATGTAAGAATTAAATTACTTTCTCTAACATTTATTAACGTATATGTAAATGAAAAAAGAAAGTACATTTCTTTACACTATTATGCAACCAATATATTAAGACAATGAATAAATAATATTCTAATGGAAAATGTGAATTATTGAAATTTACCTTTATGATAGAAGAAAGCTGAGGTGTTCGCCCATTTAAATACCAAAAAATATTGTCTGAATTCATTTAAAAATCTTCCAAGTTCTTCTTTTATGTATGTACTTGATACATAAAACGATGGGAAATCCTAATTGATGCTGTGCAATTCCAAATCGTCAAATACTTGCAGATCTGCAAATAATAAGATTGTATTAGTAAAGTATCAAGCAAACTGAACGATTCTATATATGTTTATGCATGATAGGTGTATAAGATGTCACTCTCTCTCTTTTTCTTTATTTTTCCATTTCTTTCTCCCCTTCTTATACTTTTTATATTACTCCTCTTTATGTTATAAAAGAAAAGATATAAACCTACCACAACAAATATCAAGATAGAAATAATATGAATATGAAGAAGATAAAAATGTAAATATATTTATAAGAATATGTATATGTAATTATGCTGTATTCTCCCAATGTTTAGTAACCTAAAAACAATAAAAAGTAATACTCTATTAGTATAATATAAACAAAATTAAATATATGAGTGTTGTGTATATGGGTAACACGTTCCTTGTTAATATTTAAAGAATAACGAAGAGAATAAAGACAATATACACTAAAAACTTTGTCACATTGCACAGAAGAACACAGTCGTATGAAAAAGAAATCTTGTTGCAGATATTTATAAAACAATTGACATAAAGCATTGTGTAGCCATCCTTCAAGAATTAAAATAAATTGAAATAAAACAATTGACATCTCTCATGTCAACTATGAAAGTATAAATTCCAATATTCAATATCTATATGGAAAAGTTTTTCTTATTTTATTTCAATTATTAATAACTAATGAAATAATTAATTAATATAAAGTAAGCAATTATATATGGATTTTGATTGAGCAATTAATGAACAATTAAGAACCTTTATTCATTTTTTTCTGTTTTTGCGGTTCTATGCCATTATTATTGTTATATGCAATTGCATTAATGCATATTTTAAATAACTAGCACGGTTGCGCCATCTATTAGATGTACTGTGAAATAAACCTCGAAACGTAAGATATAATGAGATACTTTTTACGGGCCAACCAAAATTCATGGGATTGATGGTATGGGACTTGTTTAAATTAGTCATTATAAATCAAGAGACATTTTCATCGAAGTTTTTCGTAATACCATAGATTCTATGATTTTTCTTAATACTCTTTCGATGAACGAAACAAATTCGTGGATTCGATTCGTAAAAGCTTTCACCTGATGATGGACTACTAAGAATTTACAAGGTAAAAGCAAATAGGATAGTCGTCGTCCTATCCCCCGAAATCGATTTACGTAACGAACCAAGCCTCATGTATATTTATGATCCTAGAAGAATAGAGAAGAAAAGAAAAAGAGAAAGAGTAAGAATAAGAGAGAGAAAAGGACAGAGGGAAAGCTAATTAAGATATCGGCCAGATCGTTTTTGCAAAACTCACGAACATGACTTTCTGCGTGAGAGTCGATTAATTAACGAAAAGTACACGATCTTTCTGTCCAAATCGATAAAAAGAAAAAAAAAATAAGAAGGAAGAAGAATATATTAAGTAGAACAAAATCGAACAGATTGGATATTTCGAGCAGGTAATATTAAAGTGTAGGAGGAGGTGGTAGATGGTAGAATAAATGATCCAACAACGAAAAGAAAAAGAAGTAAAAAAAACTAATAAGAGGATAGAACGTTCATCGAGATAAATTAAATGTTATTTTATCATACAAAGTTATTTATTGTAAAGTATACTTTAAATTTTATTGCGTAATGATATCTATTCTATATACATAGAGAAAAAGAAAAAAGGAAAGATAGATGAAATAAAATAAAAATGAAAGAGAAAAAGAAAAAGAGAGAGAGAGAGACCCTCCGGAGGGGATGAGTATAATTTTATTGTCTAATAAATATTTATTATATGAAAAAGAGAACGAGATCAAATGCGGACGAAAAAATGGTGAAAAGAAAAGAAATAAAAAGGAGAGAATATAAAAGGAAAGGAAAGAAAGGAAAAAAGAAATAAAGGAGTGAGGGAAGGGAAAAGACGCAGAGAATATAATTTTATAATATAGAGGTAGTTGTTATTATATATAATATATATATATACATGAAGAGGGGGAGAGAGAGAGATAGTATATACATAAGTAAGCACCTATATTCGAAGTAGGCGGACAAACGGTTTAGCCGATAAGAATCGTTATAATCCAGCACGATATTCGCGTAATATTATGTATCAAAAAGTCTGGTAGGCACACGCGTGCCTTTAAAATCTAAAATAAAAAAAAAGGGGAGAAAGAAATTGAAAAAAAAAACAGAGAGAGAGAGAGATTGAAAAAGAGAGAGAGAGAGAGAGAGAGAGGAGCTGAGAAATCGAAAGAGAAAGAGAAAGAGAAAGAGAGAAGTTCGAAGCTGGAAAAAGAAATATATAATCGTCCAGGCCAACGAACAACCGTGGCCTCGGTTTCAGGGTCGTTTCAACTATTATCCTGCCGCCAAGGATGCAGAAGAGTGCATCGTTCGAGACTTTCAGCCGATGCTGAGAGAGAAAGAGAGAGAGATAGAAAGTCTCTTGCACTCCCAAGAACAAACTCCTCCACCTCCTGTTTTACTTATATCGATCGATTCATCGATAAATAGATATGATAGATGGATAAATCGATTGCTCAATCCTTATAATAACAACTAAATTTATTTTTTCCTTTCGGTTTATTGTCTCTCTCTCTCTCTTTCTCTCTCTTTCTCTCTCTCTCTTTAACTTTAACATAATCTAAAGCACTAAAATATTATTAATAAATACCAATTTGAAAGTAATGAGGATTAATAAGTACGTAAGGTAAAAGAAAAAGAATTCGATAGACTCAGATAACACTCAACTATAATATTTGACTTTTTATTTAGTAGAATTTTCGTAGTTGTGTTGCTGTTGCTGTTCGTTTAAAAGAGATTGCACCCGTGGGTGTAAAAATGTTGTTACAACGCAGTAATCCCACTATCTCACTCTCTCTCTCTCTCTCTCTCGAATCTGAGAAGATCTTAAAGCCGCGGGCACGTGTTATACGCGAGCATTCTCTTTTATTACTTATTAGCGAGAACCCAAAGTGTGTGCTGCACGGTGTTTCGCTCGACGATGCGATTTTAATGATGCGTTTCAAGGTCTCTCTCTCTCTTTCTCTCCTTCTTTCTCACTCTTTCTTTCTTTCTTTCTTTTTATCTTTCTCTTTCTTACTTGTTCTCGGGGTCTTTGATACGAGCAAAAGACGAAACGACGGAATGACGACGGTAGGACTTTCGAACACATTCTAACATCGAAGTCGAGCTGTTGCACTCGTTGACAGCCTCTCTTTCGATCGATCGATATCTCCTTTTAAATCCTACCTTCTTCCCTTCCCTTCCCTTCTCTTCCCTTCCCTTTTCTCAATCCATCTGAATCTTTTACTTCTCTTTACGAAAACATACGCTTTTCCCGAGTTGATCCGAAACTCGAAGTTCACTTAACCATTCCATTTAACACGATCGTTTGATCATTCTCTTCGGAAGTGTACACTCCTTCTTCCACATCCTATTTTGTTCAATCGGACAACAACCGAAGTCGAAGGCCAACCATGCTTGATATCGTCCCCTCTCTCTCTTTCTCTCTCTCTTTCTCTCGATTTATCCTTTATTTTATTTTCCATCCTCCGTTGGTTGCGACTTACAAGGTCTGCGAGAACGCATCAGGAGAGTGACCGGACACGAGCAAATAAAATCCAGTGCGCTATGTAAGATCAGGGCCGAAAGGTATACGAACCGAAAGATTCTTCATCTTTGTATATGTGTAATGTCTATGTGTAAGTCTGCCTGTCCGTTTGGATTTGTATTTTAGTTATTTCGCGTTGGATAGAGCTTTCCTTTTTTTATTATTTATCACGAAGGAGAGATGAGAATATAATAATGATGTATGATATTTGGCGAGGATGATGATCATTCGTTTTCCATTTGTTTCTTTTTTTTTTTCTTTTTTCATTAAATTGTGACTCTTGGTATATAAGTACGAAGTAAAGTAATTTTGTTCTTTTCGAATAATTAAGATTTAAATAATAGTAATAATAATAAATGAAATCTAATGTTAAACTGGCATATCTTCTTTTATAATTCAAATCGTTAATATAATAAAATAGTCTTTTATTCATTTATTTATTTATAGTGATCTGAAGATGGAAAACATAATGCTGCAAGATTCTCGTAAAGATCAAATCAAAATAGTTGGTAAGCGAATAGCAACTAAATAAATCTGTGATGTTAATCATCGAGAGTTATAAGATATCATTATATTAAAATAATAATTGGTTTCATTTCAATAGACTTTGGATTAAGTAACATCTATCATAGCGAAGATCCTTTAAAAACACACTGCGGATCACCGGAATACGCAGCACCAGAACTTTTCGTCGTTGGTAAAAAATATGGTCCTGAAGTCGATTTCTGGAGTCTGTGAGCAAAACTTTGCCATTGAAATTTTTTATTACATAAATTACCTTTTCTCGAATCAATATTATAATATTAAAATGCAAAAGATTATTATTTCGAGATTATTAAGGATAAAAATGAAATTTGCGCCAGAAGATAGGCAACAATACATCAGTTACGCATTGTACTATGCAACTTGTTATACCAAGTTTCAAAATAAATTTTACGCCGCGTAGGGTAACTTAAATAATTTTCTTATCGACCGAACTCGCTCGTAGTAAAAATTATCGACGCGGTATAAAGTATTGCCTACGATCAGGCGCACATATCGCAAAATAAAAGAACTAAAATTTAATTTTATTTTTGATTCACATACCACATTCTTACATTAAATTGATAAAAATCATAAAGTATTTAAGATAAAACGTTTAAAAAATAACATTGAATTCGAGAAATTGTAGAATATAGTCCGTTTATAGATTCATAACCATAAATAATAAAATACCGATTGAAATATCTATCAGAGGTGTCGTCTTATACGGAATGATGACCGGCCGACTACCCTTTTTAAGTCCTTGCGACAAACAAACGTCATCGGAAGAACGTCGGCGAAGGTTAATGGCTCAAATAAACCGCGGCTTAACGGCCCTACAAGTGAAAAACATGTCGAGGATGTCGAATGATTGCAAGAATCTGATTAACAAATTGCTCACACCCGTTCCGCATAAAAGGATTACGATCCAAGAACTTTGCCATCATCCTTGGATCGCCTGCAAGCTTAGGAATGTTTCAAGAATCACCAGTGAGACCGATTTGGATGTGACCGATCATAAGACCGTAATTTTATTATTTTTTATATCATTTTTCCATTCACATCATTTTTTTGATAATAAATAATTTAAACGATCTTTGATATATATATGTTATTAATTTTTAATCTCATAAAATGGCATCTCATGCAATAGAAATCCATAAAAACGAATTTTATATTCCAAATCTTTTGAAATACATCGAATATAATTTTTGAAATATGTTATAATCAATACTATATGGATAGTATAATAAAAGTAAATAGTATGAGACATTTTAGAAGATAGTGACGCACGGTCTATGAATTTCAACTGTTCCAGATCATCGCTGAGATATCCAAGATGACTCACCTGGATCGGAACACCATCGAGATGGAAATTATTCGACGAAAGTACGGCGAAATAGGCGGCATGTACAATATCAAGTACGACAGTCGTAAAGAATGAACATTCATCGTAAACTTCAAATTGCATTTATTTCTTTATATATTTTTTTTTGTCTTTTCTTTTCTTTCTTTCTTTCTTTTATTTACGAGGAGACCCGTTAATCCGCCTACGTGTCGCGAACACTCGAAACATCGATTTATCCTTTTCTTATCTTCCCGTTTAAATCGCTAAATTTCAAAATACACGACACGTATACGTTCTCTCTCTCTCTCCTTTTCATTCTAAATGAGAACACTAATATATCATATTCTTTGTCTTATACAATCCTCGATAATAATTGTAATTTTTTAATTGATTGACGTTTTATTTTTTTTTAATAATCAGATCACACAAAGTACGTCAAGTTGCTGCTTTGTACGCACGTCATACAGGATCGTTATCATTGTTGAGATATATTCCACAACACGTGAAACAATCGTACCCAGCAACAACCTCGATGAGGTAACAAAAAATGTATATAAATGAATTATTCGAAATTTATTAATATTCGAATTAATGTGTCATTTTGAAAAGAACCGCAGCCGGTGAAACGACATATAAACCACCATCGAGATATTCACCGTATGCCAAGGCCGACGAAAAATCAACCGGATATGTTGCTATTTCTCCTTTAAAAGAGAATAAAAAATATTGGGACAGCAAAAGCGCATCTTACGGGGAGGTGAAGAATTCTTGGAAAGTTCAAAAAACTTCGAATACTTCCTGTACCGTTTGCAAAATTTTACCCTCGACGAATATTCAGCAACCGCAAGTTTTGAAGAAGAACACGAACGACGAACACGCAGTAACCGTGATCAAGAATTCGGACAAAAGGTAATTTGACCAATGATTCGATCGAATGATAGTCGAAGAATAATACCAAAAATACGTTTGCATACTTTTCTTAGTAACGAACAGAAGCAAACGAGCAGATTGGTCGTTCCTCAAACGAATATTCGTTTATTGCCAACTTTCTCGAGAAGTTCTTTTTCACAAGCATCTTTCGGTTGTCCTCAATTCGAAATGGTCCATCGTAATCCCATCAAAAGATGGTCCGAAATATGTGAGAAGAGAGAAACCGTTCGACAACAAAGACGTTCGACTCATTCCGTAATTTTTTATTTTATGTTAACGTTACTGGATGCATGATTACGTTTTATTGTTCGTGTGCATTTGTTAAATTTATAAATTACAATGTTTTCATTTCAGGTAACCCAAACTGAATCAAATGCGATTTCGTCAACGTCTTCGGTAATCAAAACCCGACCGCGAACATTAGAATCCAGCACGTTAAATCGAAATACTTTGAATCGTAAATTCGTTTTGGAAAAAGTAGAGTCGAAAAAAGAAATCGACAAAATTGTACCTTTTTCGAAGTCTTCAATATCTGTTAAGAAAAAAATCATATCTGCTTGTGATAATATCTCGCCTAAACATTTTTTGCAAACAAATACTTCTAACAGAAGTATAGTTAAGATAAATGAAAAAGTTAAATAATGAATGAACGATGATTTTTCCTCAAATAGCTATGTGTTTTTTTTTAATGGTATTTAATAATTTCAAAATTAATTTCATTTGTGAATATTAAAAATTTTCTAAATCTTAAACAAAATATATTACGAATTATTTTGATGTATATCGAAATTTTTATGATTAACAATAAACGGTTTATAATATTTTCTTATAAATTAGACACATTTAATATTACGATAGCGTATCTAATAATCAAGTTAATTCGTACAAACGTTTGAATTTAGCGCGTAAAATTCGATACTGCATGTTCCTGTAATCGATAGTGCAGCCATCTGAATTAATCAGAAACCGGTTCTTCTTGCCACGCAGAAACGTTAGAGGTTATTGTGTGTCATCAAGATATTTTGTTCAAATAGATAAAAATATCATTAAAAATGTCGACATTAGCTGTGATCGGAAAGTTTCTTCAAGAGTATACGAAAACTACACCAAAAAAGCTGAAAATAATTGATGCCTATTTACTTTACGTGTTTTTGACGGGTGTCATACAGTTTGTGTATTGCTGCCTTGTTGGCACATTTCCATTCAATAGTTTTCTAAGTGGATTTATTTCATGTGTCTCTTGTTTTATTTTAGGAGGTATGGTTAACATCCATTATACAATTATAATCTATTTTTACAAATTGTACGAATATTTTTTTTTTAATAGTAAAATCTACAGGTTATCATAAATTCATTTTGGTTTGCAGTTTGTCTACGATTACAAGTTAATCCACAAAACAAAAGTCAATTCCATGGAATAAGCCCAGAGAGAGGATTTGCAGATTTCATATTTGCCCATATAATACTTCATATCGTTGTGATGAACTTCATTGGTTGATTAAAGTATTTATCATTTGTTTAATCTATATCAATTTAAATGATAAACAATCAGAAATGAAATACGAAAAAAGATCATATCGTTTTACGTTAAAAAAAAATATGTATATTTGCATAGACTATTGACTCGTTTTGATTGAGTTTATTTCAGCATAAGCATATTTTTGTCATAGAAGTAATATGTAAGTTTCTATAAAAAAAAAAAAAAAAAAAAATTACTACTAAGAAAAAGAAAAAAAAAGAAGAAAATATGTAAGAGAAAGTAATAAATCACGAAGAAATTAATTCGACTAGTTTTATGCTTCAAAAACAAACGATGTATAAACTACGACAATTTATAATACATTTTATTTGTCTCTTATTTTTCATACAACCTTCTTTAGGGTTGGGAGGGAGGTACAAGAAACTTTATATGTTCTTCTAAATTTAATATATATTTTAAACTCATATTTACAATGACGTTAAAGGGAAAAATCTCTAACGCGCATAAGTGCATAAGTTCTTTTTCCACATATACGAAAGTATCGTTCTTGCACCGTCAAGAGATGTTTTAAGTTTTTCGTTTGTTAGAAAAAAAAAAAAAAAAAGAAAAAAAATCACATATGGTGCAAGAGTACAAATCGTTGATGCTTTTTAGAAATACATTTATAAATAAATTAACATGTATATCTTACAAGAGATATATATATATATTAAACTATCGAATAGTAAATATCCAAATATATGTAATAATATATATATATTTAGCAAAGAAATTGGATTACTTTTGTTTCTTTTTCTCAACTAAATATCGTATTTATTTGATGAACGAAACAAATATTTTCCAAGCTCTCAAACGTGTAATTTTTCATTATCTCTGATTTCGATACTAAAAGCTAAAGTGGAAATGCTAAAATTTCACCTGGCGAATTGCCATACACAAAAAGTTGTATCTTCACAACATGTTTATCTCTTATTTTCCTACCTACGAGTGACTTATGACCTAATTAAATAAATAGCATCTTTACATGATTAGAATGAAACAAAAAAAAATCAAGTAATACGAATACGAATACAAAGAAAATTAAAACACATGGTATAACAATGGACATAACATTATTATAACTTAAAAAAATAAATTTCCATTCGTATGAATTTAAAGCCAGTTATTTAACGATGTATGAATATCATACAAACATACACGTTATATATCTTCAACCGTATGTGTTAAATGTAAATGTGTGTATATATATTTAGAAGAAGTTTAATTATATCACATAAGCAGCCAAGGAAACTCAATCAATATAGTTATGATTCGTTGTTAAAGGAATACGTAATACATAAAATTAATTAAAATAAGTTCTTCTTTCTTTCTATCTTTTTTTTTTTTTTTTATCTTCTCGAGATATTATCAAACTTGCAAAGTACGTCATAAAAACAAGAAAAGTCTTTTCAAGGTATATATATATATCTAACTTAAAATAAAAAATTATAGATTTTTATGTATGTAAATGTTTAATTTAAATACGAAGTTGACGAGCAATCAGCATATTTAGCTTCGTTACTTGTAAATTCGATTTGTTTCTTTTTTTGTATTTTATCAATATCTTCTTTTAGATTTTTTTTTTAAATACACAAAAGACTGCACTATCAATTTTCAAGTACAATGCCTAAAATATATGTATACATATACATATACATATACATATATATTGAGAATGTAAAACAAAAATGAAAATATATTAATACGGATTATATATATATTATTATGCAAAGCTTTCGACTGAACGATAACTATTTTGATGTTTTCGTTGGTATACAATATTAAACAATAATTAATAAAGCGTATCTATGTATGTATGCATGTATGTGTGTGTGTGTGTGGTTGTTATGTGTGTTTCTTTCACACAATTTAATATGTTACTAACATTCGTTATTTGCAAATGGAATTTCCTCTCTTGGTGTACAATAAAAGTATATATATATATATGGTAATCAATGTGAAAAACAAACGACTCGTCATTCGATTTTCTATTAATTAATCATTTAAGCAATGTTTCATACAATTCACTCTCATTACCAAATGATTCACATTTTCTTACAAATGAGATAATTCTCTTTATGCAAGATAATACATATACATACATACATATATATATATATGTTTCTTATAATTCGTTTTATCAATCTAAAAAATATAATAAACGTATTCTCTACAGTTTTATTTAAAGTCACGGCATTGGGAACCAATAATTGTTTTTAACAAAACAATAACTAAAGATTCATATCTATTAATAAGAAGATAATTAATTAGATTAGTTTTATTAAATCTTTGACTATGTATAGTGTTTAGAAACAAAGTGTAATAATGTTTAACTCATTATATACCTTAAACATTACATATAGGATGTATTTGTATGCACTATTCACAGTCAAAAAATTTTTCTAATAATAAAATGAATACTGAAAATATTTTTGTTAGTAAAGTGACTTTTAGGATACACCGTAATATATGTATGTATATATAATTAATGAAATAATTTTTATACTTTAATAGAACATTTATCTCTTGTTTACAATTATTTTTTTTTTCTTCTCATCTGCTTGGCACGGGATCATTTATTTATAATTATGGTTAATGTATATATTATATATATATATATATAGAGAGAGAGAGAGAGTTTAATAATAAATGAATAATTGATGAAAGAAGGAAAAAAAGAATGCAGAAAATCATCTGATGAAAAAGATAAATTATATCTAAATGTATAAAAATTCACGTAATTTTACGCATCGAGTCATCATTTTTCATATATATATATACATATGTCAATGTACATACATTTGCATGTACATATACATATATGGCACTACTTATTCTAATTAAGAAGAGAAAATGATAACGTAAAAAAGAAAAAGGATTATGAGCTATTTTTGAAACGCATCATCAAAAAACGAATGCTTCTTTCTTTTTTCCTTTCTTTCTTTTTTTCTTTTTCCTAAATCACAAAAAGCCTAATTAATGGACGAAATTTGGACATATCTTATCTTTAAAACTCATCTTCGTATATACCGAAAAATATTGGACTTTCTAATGGTCGTCATCGTCGTTTGCACAAAATATATTCTAACTAGCATGTGTATATACACAGGACAGACACACACACACACACACAAACACACATATGTATATACACATATACACAAATCATGTTTAATCAATTTCACGTATATACATATATAAATATATGTACAAGGTGAGCTCAAGGATTTTTAAACGTGAGCTAATAGTTCAGCTAATGATGATATAAAATTGAATTATTATATTATTAAAGTAATAATCAATTTCAATTCTTCAAATGATCAGAAAATGTTCATTCTACAAAGAAATAAAAGAAAAAGAAAAAGAATAATCAATTACTTTTTCCAATCATCAAGCTTAACTAATTATTGGCTTAGTTTAATAATACTTAAACCACCTTGCATATATACAAGATATATATATGTATATGGATCACACAATACACATACATTGTTGACATTAATGTACCTTTTCAAATTGATCTAAGAAAAACATCGAAAAGCGTATTGACATGCGGCCTGTTTTTTCTCATATATTTTAGGGGAGGAGGAGGAGGAGTTTTATTATTATTATTTTTTTTAATACTTTTTAATTTTAACGAGTTTCGGAATAAGGAGAAGCTAGAGAGAATGATGAATAATAAAGTATGTATTGTTTGAGACATGTAAGAACGATCATATTCGAAAGCGAGTATATTAGCTAATAGACTCTCTCTGATCAGTTTTTTTTTCAGCGCATGGAACATTACCCTAAATGCTGTATTAAAACGTATCCTCCTATTTAAATATGATACTTTTAATTCTTATAAGAACCAAAGCGTGAAAGGAGAAAAAGAGAAGAACAAGAAGAAAAAGAAAAATAAAATCATCAATCGTTAACATCACACAAAAAAAAAAAAAAAAAAAAAATTACTACTAAGAAAAAGAAAA
>NW_014570136.1:12994-39716 GCF_001313835.1 Polistes canadensis
GTGAAAGGAGAAAAAGAGAAGAACAAGAAGAAAAAGAAAAATAAAATCATCAATCGTTAACATCACACAAAAAAAAAAAAAAAAAAAAAAAAAAAAAAAAAGAAAAAAAAAGAAAAGAAAAGAAAAACATAATATTCTTTAACTAATAAGAGAAAAATTAAAAGTATCATCGATGCTTAATGTACACGTAAAGTATTAGTTGGATAAAATCGCCGAAACAAATCAATGAATCACGCCGCGATCTCCAATGATTAATTAATCTTATATAATCAGGGAAAACATCATTCTAATCTCACTATCGGATTAGATCAAACCATCGTAGTTAAACCGGTTCGTAGGATTTTCTTATTTTATCTTATCTCTCGACATTTACATATTCATTCGTCATTGTCGTCAGTCATTGGCAAGGTACTTTCGTCTTTTTAACATATTTGCCCTCTCGTACTGCCATTTGAAAAAAAAAAGAAAGAAAAAAAAACCAATAATAATAATTTATCCAAAGAGAAAAAAAAAATAATTAATAAATAAATAAAAAGTTGGCCGACAATGAAACAATGGTAGAAAAGAAATAAACGGCATTATTATAAATATAAGAAATCCCATAATTATCTCGTAATAAATTGTTAAAATATTATTATATTATATCACTTCTATTTAATATCAATCCAATTTAGAAATTTCCCAATCGATCGTGCGTTTAAGAATCCTATGACATACACACACGTTTCGTTTCGTTTCGTTTCTCATTTCATTTCATTTCATTTCATTTCATTTCATTTCATTTCATTACATTTCGTATGTGTGTCCCACTTCTCTCTTTCTCTTTCTCTTTCTCATCTTTCTTTCTCTCTCATCAATCGGAGAGACAAAGCTAATTATCTGCTTTATATATTATCTTTTTTACGGAGAGTTTAACTCCTGTCAAGTATAAATCTCTCACGAATCTCTTTGATCTGCTTCTCCAAAAGATAAATCCGTTAAATGAATTTGCCCGTTTTCTAAGACATAGTTTCATCAACAACATATCCATTATCTTGCAAACTCGTCGTCGTTGTTGTCGTCGTCGTTGTCGTTGTTAAAGTTGTTGTTACAATTGGTGTTTCTTCTTCATTTGTCGATGACGACGACGACGACGACGATGACGGCGATGACGGCGATGACGATGACGACGACGACGGTGATGCAAACGGTGATATCGACAATGAATCTTTTCGATATTTCTCGAGATACTTTCTGCGTGCCGTCATCCGCATATGTTCCTTTCGACGTTGAAGAATTAATTCCCTTTCGATCGATGATTTTGAAAAACGTCCGCCGAGATTGGATGGTTCTTCTCCGCTAAAAAATAAAATTTATTCTTGTTAGTAAAATATGAATGTAATAAGATGGATGGATGGAATCGTATTAGTTCATTAGATCAGTTAAACGTATTTTAGATTTTTCCATTTGTTATTCCTGTTCCTGTGAGAACATTTTAAAGATTTATTATTAGATTTTGTAATTCGGATTAGAAGTTTAAATATCTGTAAAAACAAATTGTTTTTTACATTATGAATAATTAAAGCATCGTTTAAATACATTTCGGGTTCATCTGTGTGTATAATATATTACTTATCAATTGATAATAGAAATAATATAAAGTATTATTCAATTGAAAATTCATAAAGACAATTACCTATCAGCAATAGGAATGTCAAGCCTTGGATCTGAAGTGTTTTGGATAGTAGGTGTGGGAACGATGTGTGCTGTGGACGTTTGTGTTTGCGTTTGCGAGACGAATTCTGCTTGCGGTTCCTCGATTAAGTGATGAGGTAAAGTCAACACACCGTCTAGTATGTTTTCGATGGTCCATTCGACAGATCGTGTAATTCTCAGATCTTCTAATATCATATTGTGCGGATAGTGTGGAAAGAGCTGTTGTACCTGCAAATACAATTTTCATTAGGATTTATCGATCATGTAATATTGATGCTGCTATCTTAATGAAAATGTAAACACAGATATGAAGATAAACCCATTGTCATCTTTAATTAAAATCATGATTCGCTTAGAGATTTAACGTTCGTGATTTTTTACAATTAATTAGAAAATTTGAATAATTTCATAGACTCTCTTGGTGTAAATTTTGATAAACACATTTTTCCAAATTGTTGTACAGTTTAATTCTATAATGTTTAGAATGAATTTTTCGCATTACCACTCACCTGTCTAGCCATTGCATCCATTTGAGAATTACTATGAGTCGAGGTGAAAATATTACCGCGTACACGATTGTGCGATACTTCAACAGAAAAACTTGGTAGCCAAGAAACATATCGGGATCCGTCGAAATGGAAGAAATGATTATCGTTCCTTCTTGTTGGCGTTTGTGGTTCTAACGGTAATTCAGGTGAACTCTCCCTATGGTTGGCTTGCATACTAAGTGCCAACCTACACGTAGGACAGGAAGTGTCCTGTTCCAACCATGACTGCAGACAAGAATTGTGGAACAAATGTCCACAAGGTAACTTACGAGCCGATTCCATTTTTTCCCAACAAATTGCACAGTTGTCTGAATTATCTGCCAATTCGTCTTGCGTTGCCATTGGATAACTAAAATAAATAATATTTTATTTGTTAACAATTATTTTATTCGTTGATTGGATGAATTTTGAAATTGAATTCAATAAAATTATATTACGAGATACTTTGATCTCGGGTTTGAATTATCATTTTAACAGGGGTTCAATTTGATTTCTGTTAAGTAGATAAAAAAAGAAAGAAGGGAAGTATTAATAAAAGGGATAAAGATATCCGTATAAAGGGTGGCTTTAAGTAAGTGTCAGTCGAGAGATATCGATCAAATTATAAATAATAAATAGAATAAAATTATTAAGAATTCTTTGCTTCTTATATTCAATTTTTGTATAGAGCAAATTTATTCAAAATTTGTCCCAAATTTCTAACGCGAATTTTCTTCTATTTATTCATATTATAAAAAGAAACAAAATAACATAAAAATGTGTGCAAGTGCATACTTTTGTTCCATGTGACTTAGTACAGCAAGATAGTTCCTATGTTTAGTAATTCTTCGTTGAATCTCGTAAAACAGATAACGTAGTTGCATACATATGACCAGGGATGCCATACTAAGGAAAATGTTACTCCAAAGTAGCATGTGAATGTGATGACAGAAATCAACGGCCAATGCAGTCAGTTCTGACGTCAAATCCGTGTAATAGGTCAAGGGTCCACGTTTATCCCATGAACGTTGAGAAGACGTACCGGCTCCGCGCGTGTCATACAGGTGAATCACATAACGCAACATGACGTGAATAGTACGGACTGCCAATAATATACACTAAAACAATCATTATTAATAATTATTTGATTTTTGTTGTTTTTCTATTATCGAATATAATATATTAATTTGATATGTGAGATTATTTGATAACATTGAACGGAGTAGTAATATCATTTTGATTTCAAATTATTGGACAAACATATTATTTATATTCGTATCACATTTACATTTGTGTATTTTTCTTTTTTTTTATTTTTTATTAAAGGAATATTAAATTATAAGAAAGGTTGTAGACGCGATAAATTATCGAACCTATTCGATAACTTTCTTGACGGTTACACGTGTCGCAATTGTTCAAATTAAAACGAAAAATAAATATTTATTGAAGAAGAGAAATAAATTAAAAGGAAAAGAAAGATAAAAGTAATATTTTATCAGCCGTTTATCTGACGTGGCCGATATAAATGAATAAAAAAAAAAAAGAAAAAAGAAAAAAGGGAAAATAATAACGACACAAACGCAATAGCGAAAAAAGAAACGATAATACGCGAGCATATCGAACGACGAAGAACACGTGGCAAAGAACTTCTGAATAAACTTTCGTCCATTCAACGTTACGTTGAGTTTATGAATAATCTACGTCGTCGTCATCATCGTCGTAGTCGTCTAGAGTGCAGAATAACACTATAACACGTATCTGTATATGTACATAAGTGCCTACTCCAAAGTATGTAATGAAACTTTAAGTATGTACATTTCAAAGTATTACACATTATCCAAAATATCATATGTTTGAATAATCTAATTTAATTAGATTTATTATTCTTTCGATACTTCTTCGAGCAATTATTTACTTGTTCATTGATTTAATTACTATTGTTTGTATTCTAATCATTAATTGATTATGCAATTGTATTAACGACAAACGATATGTTTTTGCATGTTGATAACACGTCGCCAGTGATTTTTTTTCCTTTTAATTTTCTTTGATTTAATATCACCGTGTGTTTCCAACATATAAGAAATATTTCTAATATTAGAACCTAATACGCGTCATTGGCTGCAATACAATTTCATACTACTCGTCGTATGATTTTACACACAAATGAATAAATAAATTATAATATTAGAAATATATATATTCAATATATATATAACAACGAAAACTTTTTATCTTACATTTATTAGAATAAATTTGGAAAAAATGTTAAGGACAAAAAGTTGGTAAAAGTAATTTTATATAAACATTGACGTAATTTAAAGTTACGAAGAAAGGGTTGACCAATCGAAATTGCATAGAGAGAAACTTATCGAGATATCGAAAAGTATAATAATCATGTTGGAATGATCGATCCTTAATTGGAAGAAAATATCGAGAACTATTGGAAATGGATTGCACTATTGCGGTCATTGCAATTGAAACAGAAGTGGAAAGTTTCTAGAAGCTAAGTGAAGAGTAATAGAAATGAAGAGATATGTATCTTTCAAAGAGAGAAAGAAAGAGAGAGAGAGAGAGAGAGAGAGATGCACAAGGATAAAAAGTAATAAAAAATGTAACTAGGTACGGGTTGTTGACCGAGACCTTTCTCTTGCTCGTTAAAACCCATTCCTTCGATGTTAATTCCTAGGTTTTAGTCAAGCAGCTTATCGTTCTTTGAAATATTTAATTATTCACAAATAATTCTTTGTACAATATAAAAAAGAAAAAAAAAATACGATTATTATTCTTTAATATTTGATATGTAAAATTTGAAATATAGACAAATGGAAAGATGTGTAGTCGAGTGGATGATCGTTATTTCAAAATTGCATATTAATTTAATATATTTTAATATTTCATATTATTTGTGAATAATAAAATCGAATAATTCTCGAATAAGTAATTCGGAAAATGAATTAAATCTTTTATCAATTTTTAAATCAAAATATTGGATAATAATAAATAAGTTGTTTCTTTCTCTTGCAATATATTTGTGATCAGAAATAATGAAATTTAAATGTTACAAGAGTTTGAAAGGGAATACGTTGAAAAGAAAAATATACGTCAGAAGGACGAATGCAGTATGAAGAAAGAGAGAGGGAAAAAAATCTTTCGGTATAATGAGAGTAACGGGACTTTTGTATATATATTTATATATTTATATATTTATATATATATAGATATACGTATATAATCGTAATTATAAAATGTTTTATTTAAACATAATGATCTTTCGTTACGTTGATGATAAACATAATTTGCATGCAATAATTAATAACGTTTCAATGATTGTTTTTCATATACGATAAGTTCCGAAGTATTACGTGAATAATAGGAAATAGGTGATTTATTAAAAAAAGAAGAAAAGAAACATAATCATTTCTAAGATAACATGATTAGAAAGGTAGATAAGGAAAAGAAGATTTCTTCAAATTACTTTCTTAGAAAATTCTCGGAATCAAATATGAAAAGGATAGTTTTACGTTGATGGTTTTTACGATATATATTCTTCGAATTTTTTTTACCAAGTAATATATAATGAAAGGAATCAGTATCAGGAATGTATCTAAAGCATTCACCTTGATTTATTTAATGAATACCTTTAATTTTACATTCACAAACCCATACGCGTACATATGTATTTAAGCGTACGTGCGCAAGGTGTACAGAATGAATCAAAAGTTTTTAAACGCGTAGAAAATTGTTATCCAGTTTAAATAATTGAGAGTAACATATTTAGAGAAAAAAAAAAGAAAGAAAGAAAGATTCAGGTTAATTTTTGTTCCATTTCGAATTATAAAAGTACAAAATTGATCTCGCAAAATTGCAAGTCCAATTAAAAGTGTAAGAAGTTTAAGGGAGAAAAAAAATAGTAAAAAATTCGTAAATTTGTAAAGTGATCTATGAAAAACTTTTGACCCAGGAATAAACTTTTGACTCATTCCGGACATTATGTAACCCTTTTTAGAAAAGAGATTACTTGCCATTTTCATCTCTTATCTTTTCTCTGAAAGAAAATCCAAAATGTTTCTTCTTAGTTTTACAGTAGATGTGAAAACTTAGTAATAAACTTTCGTGACTTTTAAATACTTTGAGAATCAACGAAAGAGAGAGAGAGAGAGAGAGAAGGGAGGAAGGTTTAAAGAGAAATTATTGGATTATGTATTACGGGTATTATGATCATAATTTAGATTTCAAAGACGTCAAATAATAAACGTTGAAGGTAAGTTTTAACTTTTGTTTTATCTTTCGTAACGTCCAACAACGTTAGATTATTGAAATATTCATTCATCTGATGTTTATTAATAATCCAGATAAAATGTATCCTTTTTTTGTTTGACACGAATGAATCGTATCTCATCAAGGTATTAGATTATAATATGTTTAATCTTTTACAATATATGCTTGTCCAATTATCAAATGCACGGCGGTTGCACAAAATTATATTTAATAATATAATAATAATATTAATACACTATTAATTTGATTCAATGTGAACTTTAAATTGATGCCTCTGTGTTTTGTAGAATTACAAAATAATAAACATTAATAATGTTTAAAATATGATGTTTTAAGCGATGAAACACACACAACAAATAAGCATAAATTTCATTTGTAATATTTCATAGAACGAAGTTTGCTTTAATTTGAAATATATGTGCGTGGGCGTTAAATTACGAGATAATAATTTAAAGTTTGTTTTACATGATAATAATAATAATAATAATAAATACAACGTAACATGCGCGTGGACAAATTAAAGTGATTTTGTTGAATAAGTTTATACGAAACCTTTAAACGTGTTTATAATAATATGTTTGTCGAAATTGAAACAATTTATATTAAATCGAAAAGTAATTGGAACGTAACTATAACTCACCTCTGCTGCCATGAAGGCAAAAGTATTGAAGGTCACCAAAAAGAAGACTGCAGCGGTGCACAATAGGAGCATAAATGCAGAAAGTGCTAGAATTGCTGCCAAAAGTCCAAGAAGTCGTGCGTGACTCCATCCTGGTGTGGTAGGAGAAAAGGATAACTGTAACCAAATAAAAATATATGACATCAAGGTTACAAGGTTCGAAAAGGTTTCTTGCTGATTTACATAAAAGTAAAAGTTCAAATATTTTTAATCATCCTTGAACACCACCCACACGTTGTACCTTTTAATCTAACTAATGTTATAATATGAAGAAAATATTTGCAATCTACATAATCTCAATTCAATGATGACGTTTAACACTTTAACAAATAATTTCCCATACGCGTATATTCGTTTTATTATTAAATCGATCATTTGTACTACTTATTTATTTTTTGGGGTGGGTGGGTAAGGAGGGGAGTTTCATATTTCGTATTGTTAACCCTTCGAAGAAGAAAAGATGCAATGAATGGGTTACGATTGTGCTTTGGCAGGTCTCTATCCAATAACCTCGTTATCTCTATTGGATTAACTTAACGGGATTACGCGGATCTTAACTTGGTTGCGTAACGGAAAACTGCGTTCCTCAGTAGTGCTATAGTATAGTTGGTGGCATTTAAAAGAACGCTCGCGTTTGCCATCATCGAGATAGATACAAAAATTGATTATAAACACGAAGATCGATGTATCTAACCAAACATACGATAGATTATTTTTCGTAAAAATAGTTCACAATTTCTTCCCCCCCYCCCCCCCCCCTCGATAAATCCTCATCAATCTTATCTTTTCTTTCTTTCTTTTTTTTCATTTTATTTTATTCAATTCGATCAATCTCTTTTTTTTTTTTGATAATATTAAAATGTTTTCATAGACACTTTTGTCGATTAACAATATATATTTTAACTATTCGATTTATTTTTTCATATTATTTTTTAATTGTATCATGTTTTTCATAGAAATATTACGAGAGAAAATCAATTGATTAAGTAATGTTTTAATAATACAACTTATTTTTTCTTTTTATTTTGAGAGAGTAATGAAACTTTATATAAAATNTGTTTTAATAATACAACTTATTTTTTCTTTTTATTTTGAGAGAGTAATGAAACTTTATATAAAATCGTTTAATATAAAATAGTGATATTTGTATTTTATTCAAATAAGTAACGCAATTAAATACGACAGTTATTAAATATAATACTCTATAAAAAAGATAATTGAACAGTCAATTAATTTGAAGGTTACTATCCTCTCATTTTTATTGAGTATATAATTATATCATAAATTAATCATATATTGAAACACATATATTTAAAAAAATTACAAATTTCTTATAATACATAATAATAATAATAATAATAATAAAGCATCATTTAAATTTTCTACTTGTACGATAAACAATGAAACTAAACACGATACAGTATTCCACTTTCTAAGTTATCTAATCCACGTAAGCGATTGTGTCTCTTACCGTAAAATGTTCGCGAGTATACGATTACATATACTTACATATGTGTAATTATTTGTACACGTATGTATTTATGTGTATATGTAATACGTGAGTAACACGCTCACTTAACTCTCACACAATTTTACACGCATGTTTATTATTATATCAAGCAAAACCTAGTTTTAATGGTGTACTTTCCTATACTAATACACATTCACATAGACGAGGAATAGGAAGAAAAAAGAAAAAAAAAACTGGCGCGTTCGTCGTTAAAAAAAAGAGACATTCAAGGACTCGTGTGTGAGAGAACGCAGTAGTAAATTGTTGCAACTTTATTGATTAACAACCAACATGTTAACGATTAAAATATATCTTAGTTGCATTTATATTATTTTTTTCGTGTTAAGGAATGATTGGATCGATCGTTTATCGTATATTTTTCTTTTTTCTATCTATTAATTTTTTATTAATTAAAATATTTCCATCGAGAGATACTCACATATTCGAATCGATCCTTGCAAAGTTGACTGAGCAAGCTTAGAAATCCAAGAGCAGTAAACCATGCACACCAAAGTACAACCTCGTCCATGTATTGTACGTTGAGTACGCCAAAAACGAATATGAATTTGTAAAAGACAAAATTCCAGAATTTGTCTTTTAGATGTTGCCTCTCGGAAACCCGTAGCTCACCGAAGACTAATTTTTGAACTGATTTTCCAAGAAGTATCAGTACGCAGTAAGCCATGTTTATCAAAGTCTGTAATAGAAAAAAAAAAGGGTTGAAATAAGAACTTATGACGAGATCATCTCTATTAATAAAATGAAATAAATCCAATAATTTTATATAGAGGAGAATTGTTTCTAATTTCTTCTTCAAATTATTATCAATCTAATAAAATAATGCGTATAAAATTCTAATAATATGTCAAGTATAGATAGAGAAAAATACAATGCGATGGAATATAATTGTTGAGGATAAAAATATTCGATCATTTTTTTTTTCAAATAAAATATAATCTGATTATATTAAATAAACGCGAATAGATGATATAATTAATAAGAACAACGTACGAAAATGTAATAATGATTTGTAAAATTTATCTCCCACGATTCGATATCGATTAACAATAATAATAATTAAGCCAATTAAGAGGAAAACAAAAATCTAACGATATTTTTAAAGGGTTCATTAACGAGAAAAACGAAGCATGAAACTTGAGTTCTTATTCGAAATTTGTAACAAGTATTCTCGAATCGATTGGATATATATGTACTACACACGTATATGTATACATATGTAAATGCATATATACGTAAATGCATATATATATACGTACGTACGTACGTAATGTAGAAATTGTAATGAAAATTTAAAGAAAAGTACTCGATTTAGTGTGATAATAATACTTGAATCGATAGATTGAAGGTCAATAATACTAACGATTAACTTGGCAAAGCTCATGAAACATTAACGCGTCAAAATGACTAACCGACTACGAACGATACGTTGCCAAATGACAGAATTTTATTCGAAAGGACATCTAATTCTAGATACCTTTAGTTATTTTCTCTTATTTTTGTGGCTGGTTATATTTGAAATATGCGGAAATTTAATTAAACAATATTTTTGTTATACAATTACAATTTTGATCTTTTTTAACAGACGCATATTACTCCCCCGTTAACAAATTTAATCCTTTAACAAAATATTCGTAATTTTTTTCGTTTTGTGTTTCTACCAATGGTAAATCAAAAAAAGAACATTTTTCTATTTTTTCATTTTTATTTTCCTTCATTTATATTCAATTATTTTCTCGCGTTGTTGCACGCGACGATTATTATAACGTACAACTTCATTTTGATATCCTATTGATTATATTTTTTTTTCAACCGAACGATTTTAACTTCCTTCTCATTTTTTCTTTTCTTTTTCTTTTTTTTTTTTTTTTTAAACGAACAAAAGAATTCGAAAAAATTCATCGAACAATGATAATTTACACGGAATAGATTAAGTAAAGATAATTAAGATAGAAAGAAAAAAGAAACTACATAGTAGAAAGATTACGTACAGTGGAATCTTTTATACACTTAGAAGTAWAAAAAAAAAAAAAAGAGAAAAAAAAAAAACAAATAAAAGAAAATAAAAAAGAAGAGGAAGAAGAAAATCTTGACAAATGTAATTTAAATCGAAGTCAATTTCATCCGATTGAAGAACAATTTGTAATATTAAGAGAGAAGAAATAAACTTCTCGAACGGCCTTGAAACGTCTTCTCGAAATGTTTCTAATTGCAAGATTACAATCTGAAGAAAAAAAATGTGGATAAAAAAACAGGTTGATCCATGAAATATACATGTGTATGTTAAAAGTGTTATTCGAATTAACACCGACTAATATAATATATTCGCGGATCATTGTGGCAAATTTCGTGTTTCGTTTTTTTCCCCTTTTGATTTATATTCGGTCAATTACCGTGTTTTGAAATATTTTATTTTGAAACATCTTCGCACGAACGTAGAGACATAAATTGTATAAAATTATTTCTATACGTATATTCGCGTAAGATTAACATTTTCATAAGGAAAAGAAGAAAAAAAAAAAAAAAAAAAAAAACTCACAATTTAAATTTATTCTAAACGCAATAAGTTATTCACGTTATATAAAAAAAGAAAAAATAAAACAAAACGTGTTAGGTGATTAGGTTAAAAAAAAAAAAAAAAGAAGGAAAAGAAAAATTGTTTGCATTCGCACGCATGAAAAACATTATAATAAAATACGAAAGGAATTCTAAATGATATTTTTATATTCGCAAAATCACATAGATAAATTAAAAGAACAAATATTATGATCAAAACGATATTGTAATTGGTGCAATGCGGTTTTTAATATTTTGCAACGAAAGATATTATAACAGTAAAATAATTTTGATTCTACACGTATGTGTAAGTGGTATGGTACAATACAATTTTAAAATATTATTTGAAGATAGTAACTTTAATCCGAAACGAAATTCAAGTAGTATTATAAATGACGCAATGCGGTTATAATACCTGCATTGAGATATATATATATATTATGGGAATAAAATGATTTAGATTTTCTCAACAATTGAACAATATCATTTCGACATAATAACTTAAAACTAAAACGAATTTCGTAATGTTACTGACGCAATGCGGTTTTCTGGTACTGCTTTTATAGGCCACAATATACTTAACGATTACTTCTTCAAACATCAAGAAACATCATTTCAAGTTTCTCGATATCTTTTGTTTATTATTAACTTTGTCAAACATTCTGAAGTATCTCATTCATACTATAATACTTACTCGCGAACTTGATTATAATAACCGATGATAAATTATCATTATTTTATTATTATAACTTTTCCTTTACATATTTTCTTACAATTGATTAGAAAAAAAACAAATAATTGTTAACTCTATTTAAAATGTCTTTTAAATAATAAAAATTTAATCCACAAAATCCAAATGAACATATTGAATACGAACGAACGAATGTGAACAAGCACACACACACACACATTCGCAAACAAAGGCTTATAGATTATTACACGAGTAACTACTACTATTGCTAGTAGTTACTCCTCCTATCTCGAAGGCTACTATTTTTATTGCAACTACGAAGATTACTTTTTCCTTCGCGTTAATAATAAAAGATTGGAACAAGAAACTCAATGTTAAACGTGCAAACGTTATGTAGGTGTAGTTAAATATAGTTATAGAAGAATGATATGCATAAATTTTCTATTTTTTTTTGTTTCCTCTTAGGTTACATGATGCATAAAGAATCGTGTTTGTCATTCGAAAATCATAATAAAGTAAGTTGAAATAAGAAATTATTGATTTGTTGTTATCGTTATTGGGTAATCATTGACGAAACAGGTTTCAAACTAGTTTTCTTATTATTATTATATTTTTATTATATATTTCGATTAAAATTATAGGAAGTATAATTAATAAATAATTGAATATTCATTTAATCATAATCGCATTATTTGTGGTTTTTGTTGTTAAGTTCTATGTTCTAAAATTTAAATACGCAAGATACGTAGATACTTTAGTTAGTATCGTTGGCATTACGCCCACTGCCAATCGTTCTACGACCGTTCCGCAAGAACTTTACTATGCAACACTACTATATACTTCTGTATATCTCTTTGGTATTACGTGTTTATATACCGTATATATATATATATATGTACGTCATCGTTACTCCAATAAGAAAATAACACTCGACTTCTCCTTACAACGTTGGATACAATTTTGTAAATATTTTCTTTAAACGTTACTTTCATTTAGTTTATTGCATCCTATTATTATGATTAGTCAAATTTCAATCATATATATAATATATCACGGATATTTTAATTCAAACTTATTTACAGAAAATTCTTTTTCAATAATCGTCAAGAACAAATATTATATTATTTTCGGAAATATAATTTATATGAATATCTTTTCTATTTTAATCGACATTTTTATTTCGATTATATACATATTTTTTGAAATAGTAATTATTATAAAAAAGAAAAAATGGGTAAATTAATATGTCATAAAATGTTTAAACGTATAGCTTGTGATAAGATTTATCTTAAAAATGCAAAAAAATTTAGAAAAATGGAACTGTGAGTATATATGTAGAATATATATATATATAGAAATATAAGAATGCGCGCGCGCGTGCATTTTCATTCGCGAAGACGCCACGCGATATTGCGGCTCGATGCGTAAAAGGGTGCAACGGGACAATCGATAGTACGTGTTAACCTTCGAAAATATATATGTCACGTCTCGATGATATATATATATACGACAAAAATTAATCTAACATTTATTTATTTCATTTTAATTTCTCCAAATAAAAATTATATGTTAAATTATAATTTACAATATTTTCTATGTTTAAAATATTCAAATCGTTAGAGATTTTCAAATAATAAAATCGTTGAAATATTACCTATCAAATAAATTATTGAATTTATTCTTTTTGTTCTTTTTCATTTTTATTAGGATTTCGTCCTGTTTTTTGTTGAACTTATATAATCGTTGAAATATTCAACAATTAACCAAAGGGAACAACATTAATAATACTAAATACAATATTATTGGTAACGTTCGATTAATCATTATTTCATGCACAATTTGTTCTATATTTATTACTTAAAAAAAAAAAAAAAAAAGAAGAAGAAGAAAAAACAAGAACCAGGAAATTCATTAGATAAATTTAGACTTTCTCTAAGTATCTTTATTATTTATGACTCAACATACTATCCACAGTTTGACCTAGGCCTACCAAACGTTTGCCGTTAAGCCTCGAGGGTTTTAAGTTTTGCGAGAAGGGACTTACTACTCTCTCATGGTAAACCCGACAAACCGGTTCGTTTTTCTGACCGAATTTCTCTACGTCTAACTTTATTTATACGTATGTATGTAGCAGTATAAAGGAATCGTAATATTCCACATTTTTATTTTATTTTTAACTATAATCAAATAAAACGATTATATCAATGACATCACACACGTTCGTGACCATAATTGAAAGTGTAAGTGATATTTAACAATAAATCAAAATTTACAATAAGGAACGGATTTTATTTCATTTAATTATTTCACTTTTTAAATATCTCGTAAGAAAAGATATATTATATGATTTACGATTTTATAATGACTTTCATAATTATTATCACAATTTATTTATCATATTTTTTATTAGACTGTATAGTACTGAATTATTATATATCATAATGAATAAAGAATTGTAATACGAAATTAATACCATGTACATTCTATATCAAATTCTGTACAAATGAAAATATGAAAAAAAAAAAAAACCTAAACCTCATCTTTATCGCGACGCAGATAAAAAAATAACGCGAAAAATATTCGACACACGCGCGGAAAAAAAAAAGATAATAATAATACGTAGGAAAACGATATTAACTATTGATTTATTATGATCGTAATCCAGTAACAAATTTCAATCAAATATTATTGCGAAAGTTTAGAATTTAATATTGAATTAATAAACAAAAAAATGAATAAATAAATATCTCGAGTCAATAAATATATATATATATATTTTTTGTGTGTGGTCAAATTTAAATTTAATATTATCTATCGAAATGTTGCATTATCATTGGTGTTGCATAAAAAGAAATGTTTATTCGGCACGCGTTCGTATTCGGCGTTCGTCAACCTCTAACAACCGAGATTAGTTAGACGATCGACGTTTATCAAGAACGTCAAACGGATTACGTGGCAGAGACACCGTTCTATGTGTGTTTAGGTATGTATATGTGTATAGTAGTCTCTCGAATGGAGAGCGTGATGCAACTTGACGCATAACGAATCGACTAGTCGGTCTTATGTTAAACACAAACACTATGATAAATCACTTATTTTTTTTTTCCCTTACTATTCGCGAATATAATCATAGTTACTCCTAATTTATATTTATACGTAATACAATTCTTGATTTATTGATGAATATTACATAGAATTTATGATGTCTTTAATTTATTTCATCATTCTGTTATATCCTTGATTTCAAAGGATCTATTATACAAATTATTTGAAATGATTTTATAAATTATTTAACATAACGAGTTGGTATAAGAAATATTATTTGTTTGTGTATCTCTGTATAAATTAGAAAATATATAATAATATTAAATTAATAATATATTTTCCACACACACACACAATATTGTAACGTTTAATCTTTGACAATGCGATACAATGGTGTTTAGAATATTGTTGGAAATATTTTACAAAACGTTTTTATATTATTATTATTATATTTTATCTTTTTCTTTTTATTTCTAACCGAGAGTACCGCGTGAAAAATTTTCTTAATTGGACCAAAAGAAAAGAAAAGAACAGAACAAAAAAAAAAAGGAAAAAAAAAAATGAAAATGTATATAAAAATGATAAAGAGATAAGATTAACCAATGAACGAAAGTATCTATAGGCAATATAATAAAGGAGATATAGCATTGGTTAAGTCTTGTCTGGGTCGACTCGCCACGACTCGGCGCAACATCGATTTTCCCGGGTCATGGTCGACCATCGATTTTCGCACGACGCTTCTCAACCTCCCCTCTTTCTCTTCTTCTTCACTATACTCTACACATTCTCACACTATCATGAACGAGAGATTAAGCGTGATATTATTTTCCAAAGAAGATATCATTTAATAGAGAAACTGGGAGAACAATTTTCCTAGATATTTCAATCTCCCTTTCTTTCTTTTTTTTCTTTTTTTTTTTCTTATTTATATTATTTCCCCATATTAACCATATTTCATTTTTGGGTTTATTATATTACATATATTTCATATTTTTCTCTTTTAATTTATATAACGAATATTACAAATAATAATATTCTCATAGATTGGATTCTTTATCTAGAAATAAATTATTAACATGTGCAAAATTTTCTTCATTTTATTTAACGTATATGAGATTTTTCTTTTTTTTTTTCTTTCTCTCTCTGTCTCTTCTCACATTCGTGTAACAAATTTTAATATTAAACTTGTGACAATTTTTGTTTTTAAAGTATTTTTTTCGTATTTATAAATATTATAAACGAATAAGATTTAATTAAAATGAATATCTTAAAAAACCAGATATTATATTCGAATATCTATACCAAACTGAATTGTAATTAAAGAAATGTAAAATAATGAAGAATATATAAATATATTTAGATAAAGAGTAGGAAAAAAAATTAAATAAGATTGAAATATAAAGATAGAGAAAATACAGGATAATAAATAATTAAAAACACTTAGTATGGTGAACTTTTCTTTTTTCTCTCTCTTTTTCTATTTATTTATCGCTAATAGATACGAAAATATTCAAGAAATAGAAATCAATTCCGAGGAAGTTTCTTTTCCCTTTCTTACGAGTTCTATTTAACACTTTATTATATATCATTATGTAGTTAAATCCTTAGATACAAACTTAACACCTAATTGAAAGAGAAAAGAAAAAAAGAAAAAAAGACTCCCAATGATTTATTAATAACTATCCATGCATATTCGAAAATGAACTCTATTAGAAAGTTGTTACATTTTTTAATTCGTATTGCAATTACACTCGGAATTGATAATACAAGTATATACTTATGTAATCGCAGATACTTCATACTTAACCAACGTAATACACATTTCAAAATAAACGTTTGAATGAAAAAAGAAAAATGAAAAATAAAAAATAAAATAATTTAATTTATATTACTAAAAAAACGTGTGTATGCATTTATATTATTCACATATTTATAGCGAATATTTTCATATAAATTATCGTTACCGGAACAAATTAAATTAAAAAGAAAAAAGAATGTAAGAAAGAAAGAAAAGAAAATAGTTAAAATTTGTTTGCAAGTTTGAATATTTATGATTTAATAATGATATGGGACTCACCCAAATGCAACCAGGATCCTGAACCATGAAGGCCATTAACTCTTTGAAGTGCATACCAATACTTCTTGGAGAAGTTGTTGTGCCATTTTCTATTACATCAGTGATGCCCTCGACTATGCTAGTATGATTTGTTCTCCATGCTGGATCCTTTACGACTTGGGCGGCATAATAAACGGAACAAGAGAGTACAGCGAAGCTTAGGCTCGTGTAAACTCTTAAATTGGGTACGGGTATTCGATCTAAAAATTCCATCGGCATGTTCGCGTTATTTGTGTTCACTATTTTCTTTTTTTTCTTCTTTTTCTTTTTCTTCTTCTTCTTCTTCTTGCTCGGTTATACGAGAATTTAATTTATCTGTAAACAAAAAATAATATAACGAAAATATTAATTAATAGATCATTTTTATTTCCAACGAGATAATTAGCGGGTATACCCTCTCCCCCCCCCCTCCTCCTTGCGAACATTTTTCATTTGATTCTACTTTTTTTGTCTTTTTATCAAATTAAAATAAATTAGATCGAGTTACTTGATAATAATGATAATAATAAAATATTGTAATTATATGCAAATGTATTCTTTAAATTGTTGATCATTATTTTATTTTTCATTCTGTTTCAATTAGTATTAGATTACATTCAATTAGTATAAATCATTAATAAAACTCTCTCTCTTTAATTTAAAAAACTATTATAAAAACGAAAAGTGTTTCTTGCATGATTTTCTAATAATAAATAGTTAACATATCTATTAATATAAATTTTCCTTCAACTCTAATATATAACCATTCAATTATTATAAAACCAATTATGTATTTTTAAAAAATAAATAATTAAAATCTTAAAAAACAATACACGTGTCATATGTGCAATATGAAAATAGACATCCTGAATGATTTACATGTTTTACAACATATGTTTGAAAACACATGTAGTGGATGACCTTTTTCGGTGTCATTCGGATTCTCTCATAAAAAACAAGTCTCCCATAAAAACAACTTGAATAAACAGAATAAAAGAAAGAGAGAGAGAGAGAAAGAATATGCTTTTATAAATGTTTCTAGATATATGATGTAATAATTAGTAGAAGCTATAATTAATTTCCTAATCAATGCGCACATTTCATTTTAATATAAAAATTGATTGTACATGCGAACGCATGTACTTATAGTTTGTGTATGCAAAAAACGTAATGTACATGCATATGTATGAATAAAGGTGTCACAAATGGTTCATCAAAATAAATTAATTTCTTTTTAAGTAAAACGCCAATAGAGTCATTTAATAAAAAATTTGTTAATGATTTCTAAAATAATATTCGTTTAATTTTATACCCATTTTACGTGTTTGCAAAGAAGAAAACGAAATTAATGAATGATAAAACAAAAACCAAAAAGAAACACACAATGTCGGGAAAACTAATTACTTTTTTGTTTTTTTTTTGTTTTTGAGGGGATAGGGGATAGTGGGTTTCTATTTTAAATTAAACGATTTTTATATTTCCCAGAGAGAGTTTTGAATTTTTGAATAAATAGAACTATGTCACGATTGGACATATGAAGAAGGGTTGTGTATTAAAAAAGAAATAAATAAATAAACGCTGCTGTTCCTGCTGCACCGGTGAAAAATCAAAATTGAGAAACGCGTTTGATGATTTTATTTTATTTTTCTTTTAAAAAGATTTTAATAAATATAGTTTTTATCGAAAAAAGAAAAAAAAAAAAAACATTTAAATATCTTTTAAAAAAGGTGATCCTTTCTCTAGATTCAGCTAAATGTTTTGAATTTCTTGAATGAATATAGAAAACATTTATGTACTGTTATGAAATAAGTCATGAGAATGAAAAAGTTACGATGATTGTCCAAAAAAAAAAAAAAAAAAAAAAAAAAAAAAAAAAAAAAAAAAAAAAAAAAAAAAAATAAAAACGAAAAGAAATAGAAGGAAAAAGAAAATTTTATACTAAGCAAATAAATGTATATTGTTAACCTCGCTATATTACTATATCCTATTATATCNTAAAAAAGGTGATCCTTTCTCTAGATTCAGCTAAATGTTTTGAATTTCTTGAATGAATATAGAAAACATTTATGTACTGTTATGAAATAAGTCATTATCATCTATTCGTTTCCATCTTTTTTTTTTTATTACAACGCATAAATGCATGTCACCGTTAAAAAAAAAAAAAAAAAAAAAAAGAAAAACGAAAAGAAATAGAAGGAAAAAGAAAATTTTATACTAAGCAAATAAATGTATATTGTTAACCTCGCTATATTACTATATCCTATTATATCCTATTAAAAAACACGATAATTTTAGAGAATGGTTTCGAGAATAGTTTAATGAAATAATAGAGATATTTAAAGATCTACAAACAAATCTAACGAGTTCTAGGATAATACATTTGTTTATAATTACATTAGACACACACGTAATCGTATAATTGGTCAGAGAAAAATTCATTAAAAAATTCATGCAATTCTTTTTTTTGGTTATCGAAAATAATATTTGTCTTATTATTCGTCGTATAGAAAATGAAATGAAATCATGAATAAATATGAGTTTTTTTTTTAATCTTTGCAACAAATTCTTCATTAAAATTCAGTATTATAATTTCTCGATTGAGCCAAAAATGTGATGATCGTGAAGGCCAAGAAAACATTATTTTTAGTCCACTTATTGGTTACGAACGCATTCTATAACTCTTACAACGTGTTATTTTTCTTGTTTTTTTTTTTAAATCGTTATTCCGCGTAAATGATTTCGTTCAAATATTTATCCAAAAAAGAAAAAAAGAAGACAAAAAATAAAAGATAAAGATTTATTCGTGAAAAAAAAAAACATAAAATGAGTATTAAAACTACACGTTTATTCGCTATAGATAAACGGTACGTAAATCTAAAAATGATACGAATTTTGTGTGTTTTGGTCACCAAATAATTAAATATTGCATATAATAAACAATTCTGTTTTAAATAAAATTATACATAATTAATTATAACAAGACCAAGAGTATGATCCCTATTGATCGTAATAGAATTGAATAAAATTCGATTACATTTATTTTGGAAAAAATTAATCCTAATTATATCGCAGCAATTAAAATAAAAAAAAAAAAACAAAACAAAACGCGTAAGTATCTAATGTTATTTGTTTTTTTTCAATTAGTATAATTATTGTATTAAAATATCACTGTAATCGGAAAGATAGGGGACATTATGATATAATTAAAGAATCATACTAAACGCGAAAACGGATGTTAAGTAGTTTATTTATTTTCTACATATGTCGTAACACGTACACACTGGTTGATACTAAACGAGTAAAATACGAGTTGGAAAAAATATAAATGTACATAGTGGCATGCATACGTATATATGTGTGTGTGTATAACTACATGCACATTTTTATTACGTTTTTATTTTGCTTAGGATCCTTGCAAAATTGGCAAACATTCAAAAAACTCGTTAAAATATTTATCTATTGTAAAATAGTCACAAAAAGTTGACAAGTTTAAACAACGAAGGATTCTATTTATTTAATAACTATATTTCACTCGATACTTTATAGATAGATATATAATATAATTTTACAAAAATTAAATAAACGATGAAAAATGAAGGAAGCATTGATTATTAATTTATAATATATTGAAGATATAATTAATAATCGTGAAGATGTATCTTTTCATACGTTTCATAAAATAAAATGAATGAAGTTTGATTTGTTAGAGGATATAATCGTAAGGATGATAAGTAAGTAAGTATAGAAGGCGTTTCGCTTTCATTATCTGGGATGACGACCTTTGAAATAATACTACTAATATGTTTCATGAAAAGGGAAGTTCCTATTAGCGAAAGAAAAAAATTCAAGAATTAGATTGTAGAAAGTGGAACAGTGTAGGAGACTTTGAATTTATACGGGGATTCAATTCTTCTTTCAAAGTTTTAAGTTAAACGCTCTTTTGTTCTCACACAGAGATCAATTTTTATTAAATTTATTATATTAATCAAATTGTTTTTTTTTATTTCTCACTTTATTCATTTATTATTATTATTATATAATGGCATATTAAAATTATAATATTTTATAATATGTCAAATTCTTTCAATAACTTTGTTTCTAAAAATTGTAATTAATCTAGAAACGATGTGTATAAATTGTGATATTTTGGAAATTTATTTTTTCAAATTATTTATATATATATATATATATATATATATATATATATATATATATGTGTGTATAGAGTAATAGTATAATAGTAAGTATTATATACTTTTCGATGATTGGAAGCCAATGGCCTCGTCCCGTTTAATTTTTACCATTCTTTTAACCCTAAGGCTACCTATCGTGTTTCGCGAATCTGAGGGACAAAAAAAATGTTAATCGAATCACTAGTTTTTTCTCTTCTGAATGAATAAGAGAGAGAGAGATAGAGAGAAATATTTCTAACTCTCACACAGCAGGTAGCCAAGTGCTTCAGGCTAATCGATTTTTCCTTTACGAGGCAAACTTTTGTTCTACGTTTTACTACCGGCATTATTCATTCGGCCAGTGGGTCAAGAAGGTTCCTCCTCTCCTTTTCTACTTACACACACACACACACACAGGCACACACACACACACAGAGACACACACACCCCTAAAAAGTCTTTCCTATAATAATATATACATATATTATATATACGACATTATTTTTTCCGGCATATATAAATTTATTGTTATTTTAATTAATTACTTTTATGGTTTTTATTTAATCTATTTGAAAAGTCACTTTAAAAATAATTGTATGTATATTATATTCGATTTTAATTTAATATGAGAATAATAAACAACGAATCAAATTGATTTTACGTATTCTGATATAATCGGTTAACAAAACAAATTGTATTCAAATTCTAATCGAAAATTATTTAATCTATTTTTGATATATTATTATTATTATTTCATTTCGATTCTTATCAATTTTAGAAACAAAATGATATATCGAAAAACAATTTATAATATTAATTGAATGAATATATTTCGTTTATTCTATTTTTCTGTCTCTTGTTCTTTTTGCATTCCTAAAAAAAAAAAAAAAAAAAAAAAAAATAAAAGTGGCTTGTTGGAGAGACGAAATGGTAAAAGAAAATCAGGCCGTCTCATACATGCATACGTAATGGATAGAAGTATCTCGTGAAACGCGTAATAGAGAACGAATCTCACAGCAATGAAAGAAAGGAGAGAAACCTCTGGGGCGCTTTTCTCTTTTCCTCTTGTTTCTTCTACTTTTAGTTTGCACGACTCCTAGACCATATCGTTTTCTCTCTCTCTCTCTCTCTCTCTCTATTTCTTTCTTTCTTTTTTTCTTTTTCTTTCTCTTTTTGTTCTACATTCTACGAAAACAAAAAATTTTCCTACCCGTTGAGCACATACTACTCATTCGCTTTTATTACACATTTACGTATATGGGATCTATACGTAAATGTATTTAACAAATAATCTATGTACGTGTAACTTGTATAAATGTAAAATTAGAAGAATACATGTATATATATATATATATATATTTGAGATTACGAATAAAATAAATTGGAAAAATAAATCTAAAAATAAATTATGATTTAATTGTTGACGACGACTAGAAAATATAAGAAAAATAAATTATTAATGTTACCAACACACTCTGAATAATCATTATCTTAATAATAACAGTTACATTATTAAAATTACATTGTGCATTATCAATTGCAATTAAAATGAAACAACCGATCATATGATTAATTTATTTTAATTCATTCCTATCATCGATAAACATGTTATTTGTCTTTCAAATATGAATATTTTTAAATTAACTATGTTACGTAGTGATAAGAAATAGTATATAATCAACTAATGATACTTTTGTATCTATAATATATGAACATATGACTCAATAACGAAATAACTGTATAACTTCTACTCTATATTCAAATATATACGCACCTGCGTGTGTATAGTTTATTTTTATTTTATATATATATTATAAAATAAAGAGAGAGGATGAGATATATATATGTGCATAGTACATAAAGCAAATTTGTTTATCATTACGATAATACATAATTTAACTACATACGTGTAAATGCATAACTACTGCATATTTTGTTTTCTGTGAATTAATATACAAAAAAAAAAGAAAATTATATATATATATATAATTTTCTTTTTTTTTTGTATATTAATTCACAGAAAACAAAATATGCAGTAGTTATGCATTTACACGTATGTAGTTAAATTATGTATTATCGTAATGATAAACAAATTTGCTTTATGTACTATGCACATATATATATCTCATCCTCTCTCTTTATTTTATAATATATATATAAAATAAAAATAAACTATACACACGCAGGTGCGTATATATTTGAATATAGAGTAGAAGTTATACAGTTATTTCGTTATTGAGTCATATGTTCATATATTATAGATACAAAAGTATCATTAGTTGATTATATACTATTTCTTATCACTACGTAACATAGTTAATTTAAAAATATTCATATTTGAAAGACAAATAACATGTTTATCGATGATAGGAATGAATTAAAATAAATTAATCATATGATCGGTTGTTTCATTTTAATTGCAATTGATAATGCACAATGTAATTTTAATAATGTAACTGTTATTATTAAGATAATGATTATTCAGAGTGTGTTGGTAACATTAATAATTTATTTTTCTTATATTTTCTAGTCGTCGTCAACAATTAAATCATAATTTATTTTTAGATTTATTTTTCCAATTTATTTTATTCGTAATCTCAAATATATATATATATATATATACATGTATTCTTCTAATTTTACATTTATACAAGTTACACGTACATAGATTATTTGTTAAATACATTTACGTATAGATCCCATATACGTAAATGTGTAATAAAAGCGAATGAGTAGTATGTGCTCAACGGGTAGGAAAATTTTTTGTTTTCGTAGAATGTAGAACAAAAAGAGAAAGAAAAAGAAAAAAAGAAAGAAAGAAATAGAGAGAGAGAGAGAGAGAGAGAGAAAACGATATGGTCTAGGAGTCGTGCAAACTAAAAGTAGAAGAAACAAGAGGAAAAGAGAAAAGCGCCCCAGAGGTTTCTCTCCTTTCTTTCATTGCTGTGAGATTCGTTCTCTATTACGCGTTTCACGAGATACTTCTATCCATTACGTATGCATGTATGAGACGGCCTGATTTTCTTTTACCATTTCGTCTCTCCAACAAGCCACTTTTATTTTTTTTTTTTTTTTTTTTTTTTTTAGGAATGCAAAAAGAACAAGAGACAGAAAAATAGAATAAACGAAATATATTCATTCAATTAATATTATAAATTGTTTTTCGATATATCATTTTGTTTCTAAAATTGATAAGAATCGAAATGAAATAATAATAATAATATATCAAAAATAGATTAAATAATTTTCGATTAGAATTTGAATACAATTTGTTTTGTTAACCGATTATATCAGAATACGTAAAATCAATTTGATTCGTTGTTTATTATTCTCATATTAAATTAAAATCGAATATAATATACATACAATTATTTTTAAAGTGACTTTTCAAATAGATTAAATAAAAACCATAAAAGTAATTAATTAAAATAACAATAAATTTATATATGCCGGAAAAAATAATGTCGTATATATAATATATGTATATATTATTATAGGAAAGACTTTTTAGGGGTGTGTGTGTCTCTGTGTGTGTGTGTGTGCCTGTGTGTGTGTGTGTGTGTAAGTAGAAAAGGAGAGGAGGAACCTTCTTGACCCACTGGCCGAATGAATAATGCCGGTAGTAAAACGTAGAACAAAAGTTTGCCTCGTAAAGGAAAAATCGATTAGCCTGAAGCACTTGGCTACCTGCTGTGTGAGAGTTAGAAATATTTCTCTCTATCTCTCTCTCTCTTATTCATTCAGAAGAGAAAAAACTAGTGATTCGATTAACATTTTTTTTGTCCCTCAGATTCGCGAAACACGATAGGTAGCCTTAGGGTTAAAAGAATGGTAAAAATTAAACGGGACGAGGCCATTGGCTTCCAATCATCGAAAAGTATATAATACTTACTATTATACTATTACTCTATACACACATATATATATATATATATNAAAAAAAAAAAAAAAGAAAAAAAAAATCTATTTTATAATTATGCGTTTGAGTACGGGTTTCACTTATGTCATGCATAGCTCAAGACCACGAATGAACTAGACTTTTAACATACATATATACATACATAACATTAATAGCAAGGAAACGCATATAGTTTTTCTATGCAAAAAACGTGTATTAATTAATATAAATATATAAAAATTAAAAAAAAAAGAAATTATATAGAGAATTATTATAAATTATATATAATATATGAAATATATTCTTCATATGTGCATCTATGAATCTTTTTAATTGAATTCTCCAGTCTAACGGTTTAAAAAGAAATTAATTTAAAAACGCGGTGTAAACTAATCAAAAAAAAATAAAATAAAATAAACGTAGTATAAATCAAATATTTTAAGGACAAAAAAAAGAATAAAAAAATAAAGAGAGAAACCGGTGGAATCTCCCAAATGATTTTCACGGAAAGTCCATCTAGTGTGAACGTATCAACACATATATTTTTTTTTTCTATACATGTGTGTCAAAGAGTGTACGCCGTTGTTCATTGCGCACAATCTATCCTCTTCCTCTCTCACTCTTTCTCACACACACACACACACACATCTTCTCACTCTTATAGATCCTCTTATAATATCTGGAAAATGTTCAACCCCTAACAAGCAAGCAAGTATGCAACCAACACGGTTACAAAAATGATTTTATCACGGTCAGATAATCTTAACACGAGCCAAATATATTTCACCTTGTTAAATAACACGAAATTAAATAAATATTTTAATAAGAGAAGAAAAAAAAGGGGAAAAAAATAAGAAAAAGAAATTAATCTTTCAAAAGTAATAAGAAAGAAAAGTTCATATTCAAAAAGGATGAATAATTAATTAGCAAAAACAAAACGAAATACGAAACATATATTCGTGTATTCATGTAAGAGTATATATACATGTGTGTATATATATATATATATATATTTGAGTGTATAGATGATAAAGGTCCCTTAAAGTCGTATCGAGCGAATTTTCAAAGTGGACCATTCGTGGTTGGCCGATACCAAGGTTCCAATAAAGTACATATATAAAGATTACCTATCTATAAGTGTATGTGTACATGCATGTATGTAAGTATATTGGTAAAATAGAAATAGAAAAAGATGAAACGAAGATGTGTAAGACTCACCCTTGAAAATAGTTCTTATTTCTTTGGAACGAGATGAGATTTGAAGTGGAATAGACAACAACATCCAATGAGAAAAGAGAATAAGCGTCAATTATCCCAACGATCTTGTGGTCGTGTCTTCGTATTCGTCTTTTAACCGTTGTTCGTCGTTGTCGTCGTCGTTGGTCGTTCACTGCCAACGACGCGTCGACGTTTCTTCTTCTTCTTCCTCTTCTTCTTATTTTTATTCTTTTTCTTTTTACTACTACTACTTCTTCTTCTTCTTCTTCTTCTTCTTCAGTTGCAGTCGTCTCACAGCTTGTATGTGTGTACATATATCTATCTGTATATTATATAA
>NW_014570137.1:0-9565 GCF_001313835.1 Polistes canadensis
ATCCGCAGCAGGTCTCCAAGGTAAAGAGCCTCTAGTCGATAGACTAATGTAGGTAAGGGAAGTCGGCAAATTGGATCCGTAACTTCGGAATAAGGATTTGCTCTGAGGAGCAGGGCGTGTCAGACCTGGTAGGGAAGCGTGTCTGGCTGACGTGCCGGGCCTGGACGAGGTGAACAGTTCCGGGAACGGTAACTTGGACCCGAGCTCGGTCCCGTGCCTTGGCCTCCCGCGGATCTTTCTTGCTGCGAGGCTGTCTTTCGGTTTATCCGTTACGGTCGTCCTCTTCGGCCGCCATTCAACGCTCAGCTCAGAACTGGCACGGACGAGGGGAATCCAACTGTCTAATTAAAACAAAGCATTGCGATAGCCCCCACTGCCGACCTCTTCAAACGACAACTTTCGTATTCAGAAGCTCAAAGCCATTGTCGACTCGCTCGAAATTTGAAGCTGTGAACAAATCTTGGAAGAGCTGTCTCTTTACTTACGTGAGACATTCCTTAAGAAACAAGACGCAAGAAGAATCCGACCTTAAGTGGGTATTACGACCCAGCAATCCCGCCGCAAAATTTAAAGACCTAAATATGCAAAGGTTCAGAGGATGTGGAAGAAAAATAGAACATCTTGTATAAGAGACATCCTTAAGGATAAGCGAACCGACGTATCTCCACCAGAAGAAGTCATGCAACCCTTTTGGGAACGAATCATGACCGCCGACTGTAAAACTTCTCCGGGTATTGCACACAACAACAACATAATTAGAGAACTTTGGGATCCAATTCAAATTGATGAAGTTCAGGAAGCTCTCCCTCCAACAGGAACGGCCCCTGGACCAGACTGTCTTACGGCCGAGGAATTTAGACGCGTGCCGGTCGGCATTTGGACACAGATATTTAAAATCTTCTTGCTCTGTGGTCAATTGCCGGAATACCTATTAGAGTCAAAGACCACTTTGATTCCGAAAAAGGATGGAGCTTCCGAACCCGGCGAATTTAGACCTATTACGGTGTCATCCACCATCGTAAGGGTATTTCACAAGATATTAGCAAATAGGATGTCAAGGAACATCCACCTCGATACACGGCAAAAGGCGTTTCTACCAATTGATGGATGATCTGAGCATATTTTTCTATTCGACTTCGCACTGAAATACGCAAGGCAGAACAATCAGCCGTTTTCTTGGCATTACTGGACGTTGCCAAGGCATTCGATTCAGTGACGCACAAGACCATCCTTGACACCATCCAGTCAGCCGGGGTACCCACCCCAATGGTAGAGTATATTGCTAGAGTCTATAAGAAGTCATCAACTAGACTCCAATGCACTGGGTGGAGGTCTAAGGCTATTTACCCCAGCTGTGGTGTAAAGCAAGGAGATCCTCTTTCGCCCATACTATTTAATCTTGTGATGAATCGCTTCTTTTCGAAACTTCCAAAAAATATAGGAATCCGAGTCGGTGGCACAGTCCTCAACGCCTTGGGCTATGCCGACGACTTGGTACTCATGGCAACCACACCAACCGGGCTTCAACAGCTACTAGACATTACCGCCGAATATCTTCAGAAGTGCGGACTCCAGGTCAATGTTACTAAATGCTTCTCCGTGCCCTTGAAAACCATACCAACAGAAAAGAAGACCATTATCGACGCAAAGTAAAAATTCCACTGCCTTGGACGACTGGAAGTATTTGGGTGTCCCTTTCAATGCGGAAGGGCGTCTCACGGGTAATCCGCTATCTAGACTACATACGCAAATTGAAAAACTTAAAATAGCGCCACTAAAACCTCAGCAACGTCTATCTTTATTACGAACCGTTGTGATACCTGGTCTGTACCACCTGCTCGCCTTAGGATCAACGAACATCAGCTTATTGAACAAGTTGGATATCAAAATAAGGGGCACAGTCCGTAAGTGGCTTGATCTACCCCATTATATTTTAATCGCGTACTTCCACGCTGATGTAAGAGACGGAGGACTGTCTATCCCGTCATTCCGCTGGACAATTTCTTGCCAGCGCCTTCATCGCCTTAATGCCCTGGCGGCTGTCAATGATAACGCGGTACCAGACCAATTAAAACGTTTTGTGGAGTTGGAAATAAAGCGAACACTTCTTCGACTAAAGGACGCTACAACAAGCAGAACAACTCTCCTTGAGGTAATGCTTGTTTGGCAAAGTTGTTACACAGCTGCTCCGATGGCCTACCTCTCAAAAGATAGAAAAATGTTGAACAGCAACATAAATGGATAGGAACATATTCGTATCTGGAAGAAATTTTATCCGTATGAATAAACTGAGAATCAATGCTGTTCCTCTTAGATCTCGGTTGGCCAGAGGAAGGATAAAGGAGAAACAGTGCCAAGCAGGTTGTAATAACACGGAAACCTTACACCACGTCCTCCAACAATGCTACCGAACACATAACGCTCGCATTCAACGCCATGATGCGTGTCTAAAATACGTTTGGTAAGCAACGGGCACACTCTCTAGTTCACGAGGAACCACATTTTAGGACGTTAGATGGCGCTCTTCTTAAGCCAGATGCGGTTATCGTCAATAAACATAGTAAAAATGCTATCGTTATGGACGCTCAGATCGTAGGAGAAAACTCAAACCTCGAAAGAGAACACCTGGCAAAAGTCAATAAGTACACTGTATTAGCCGAGCAAGTCGAGAGTAGATACTCTGTTAATGATGTAATCTTCACCTCTCTCACGCTGTCATCTAGAGGGCTATTGAGCAAAAAAATCATTTCTACACCTTACCAGCCTCAAAGTAATACATGTAGCCGATGCAAAAGTAGTATCAACAAGAGCTCTAATTGGAGGACTCCACGCTATCGGAATCTTCTTCCGTCGCACAGATATTAGACAGCAAACGACGATCTAAAGTTCCGATGCTGCGTCCATCGTTCAATATAGTGCCATCTTCTACCTAAGGTGCGTACGGACGAAGTCTCCCGAGCGTTCCCAGGAATAGGCTCATCAACTGGTCCCGACCTGATCACTGTGAGGCAGCTACATGCTGTTCCAGTGAGTATCATTTGCAAGGTTTATAATATTTTTATGGCCTGTGCAAAGATACCGGAATAACTCCTCAAATCCAGGGCGGTGTTTATCCCCAAGAAGGATAACGCCGTTGAGCCTGGCGACTTCAGACAAATAACGGTCTCCTCGGTGTTAACTCGATCCTTCCACAAGGTACTTTCAAACCGCCTTGTAAGTACTGTTCCTCAGGATCGAAAGCAGAGAGCCTTCCTTCCTGTTGACGGTTGTGCAGAGAACACCTTTAGCCTGGACTTGCTTCTTCGATACCACAGACGCCAATTTAAGCCCGTGGACATTGCGAAAGCGTTTGACTAAGTCTCTCACAAAGCTATTTTCGCATCGCTGAGGGCTCATGGAGTTCCTCAGTCGATGGTGGCATACATCAAATACGTGTATGAGAACAGCTCCACTTATCTAGTTTGTGAAGGCGATGAAGAGTCACTGAGAAGGATTCATCCGACGTGTGGAGTAAAGCAGGGCGACCCGCTTTCTCCCATGTTGTTTAACATCCTGTTGGACGGATTGTTGCGTGGGATGCCAGCGCATGTCGGTGTCGAGCTAGGCTCTTACCACTACAATGATTTGGCCTTTGCCGACGATGTCATTTTCGTCGCCTCGACCGCTCAGGGGCTCCAACTGACGCACGACTATGCCGTTGACTATCTTTCGCAGTGCAGATTAAACGTAAACGCCGCCAAATCCTTCACAGTATCCATTCGCAATGTGCCACACGTTAATAAGCCTGTGGTAGACAGCAAAACCCGTTTCAAGGTAGTTAATCGAACTTTGAAGCCCTAAAAAGATCGGATGAGTGAAAGTATTTGGGCGTTCCCTTTACGCCTGAGGGACGCTCATTGTGCAGACCAGAACACCAACTTATAGCTGCAGTAAATAAGCTGACAAAGGCGCCACTGATATTACAACAACGGTTGTTCGCACTTAGATGTCACGTGCTGCCAGGGGTATATCACCTTCTAACTCTTGGCTGCACGCTTCTTAGCACGCTTAAGAAGTGTGAAATTCTGGTCGAGGGGCAGTGAGGAAATGGCTCGCACTGCCCCTGACATGCCAAAAGCTTATTTTCACGCCAACGCGAAGGATGGCGGTCTCTCCATACCATCTTTACGGTGGCTAATGCCCCTTCATCGAATGAAGCGTCTGAGGGGATTGGTCATCGGAGGACAATGTCCGCCGACCTACATTTCGAACGAGGTGGGATTAGTCGAACGACGTTTAAGAGACGGTCCTTTCATCTTGGATTCTAAATACAAGATTGAGCGGCGTTGGGTTGGGCTTTACTTCTACACTCATCAGTAGATGGCAGATCACTGGCGAGCTCGAACGATGTCCCGCAACAAAACCAGTGGGTCATTGATGGAAACCGATTTCTCTCTGGTCGGGATTTCATCAACACTGTCAAGTTACGAATAAATACTCTGCCTACAAAAGCTAGAAGCAACCGCGGAAAAATCGGTAGTAGACTGTGTAGGGCTGGCTGCAATGAGACAGAAACGATTAACCACATTATGCAAATATGCCATCGAACACATGGGGCATGAGTGTCCTGGCATAACGCTGTCGTCTCGTACATCAAGCGTGCGATGGCGAAGAAATATGACAATGTGGAAGAAGAACCTCAATTTCGAACGTCAGCGGGTCTCAGGAAGCCAGACCTCATTGGTATTAAAGGGTCTAGAGCTATCGTCGCAGATGCTCAGATAGTAGGGGAACAGAGCAACTTGGCAGTGGCTCATGCTGGGAAGACAGAAAAGTACGCTGGCTTGAAGGCAGATATCCAGGCGCGATATGGTGTGGAAGATGTGTTATTCATATCGGTCACCCTATCGTGTCGAGGATTATGGAGCCGTAAGAGCGTTGACGACCTCCTTCGAACGAACATCCTCAGGAGGTCCGAGCTGACAGTAATTTCATCACGCGTTTTCATAGGCGGCGTGCATCGCTACAATACGTTCAGCCGGTCAATCACTGTACGGAGGGAAGGATGCCTCCCAAGATCTGGGATCGGGTAGCAGCATATCAGTAGCAACTGCTGGGTCGAAGCACGGTGCTGCCTGCCATCTAAGGTATAAAGTGTGATAAAGTTTTTGATCAGTAGACCCAGAGAAATCCAGTCAGTTCGACACTACATGTAACAATAAATGCAGGTATGCGTAACGCATTTTCCCCATCCTTAACACGTTGATTGCCAGACGGATTTTCCATGGTTTGTCCAAAGCGCCAACATGAACTATTAATTATGCGATGCATATTACGATGAAATATTGTTTCCAGCAAATAGTATGAATTATAAAATCATGTTTGAAACATTTTTCGTGGGGGAAGCCACTGGAGACCCCCCCTACCGGTGCTGTTGGCAATTATAACGATTTTCTTTTTTTTTTTTTTATTTGAAACAATCGTGCTTCAGTTGCTGAGTGTTTACTCTTAGTTTTTAGTCTTATTCAGTGCGTTCTACGAACAAGTAAGTGCGTTCGTTATATTTTTTCACTCTACATACGTTTTTTCATTTTATATATTTTATTTAATTTATTAATTAGCCCTTAAAAATATAGCTTTAAATGAAGATTATTCATCAAATACATCATCTGACGGTGCAGTTCTACAAAGACCTTCAAAAATACTGCGATTGAAAACAGAGAGCGAGGGAAGTTCAGCGAGTAGTTCATCGGATATAAAAAGAGCTTTCACCGTACGTCGCGCGTAATCTTATTGGTGTCTAATTAATGAGAGTTCATATTTTAGCAAGCAGCGACTTCTTAATGTTTCTCGCTATTAGTACCTTTCTTTGGAGAAGAAGCCAACAGCTGCCTCTGCGATCAACGTTCCTGAGGGTTGCCTGGCCATCTTGATCAGATTTTGTCACGAACGACAAACAAGCCTCGGATAAAAACCGATATGCTTCAGCCGGGGGGCCGTCTGGCCCTTCCGGTCCGATAACGACCCGCACTAAGTAGACTGAACCAAGCGGACCATACACCTCTATATATCCAGAGTGTGGTCGTCGGTCTTTTTAATCTTTTAGAGGAAAGAGAGTACACGAACAACGAGCCTACAAAAATTAGAATTATGACAGGCTAATTAATGAAATAAGGAACAAGAAAAAACCTTGGAGCACAGAAGAGCTGGCGCTCCTTGCACGTAGTAAAGCTCCGATGATTTTGGCAGGTAAAAAATTCGTTAAGCAGTAACTAACGACATTGTTGAGAAATAGGACTCTTGAGTCTATTAAGCGTTAAAGATGAAACCTAAAGCATAAGGAACGGGTTCAAGAAGTTTTAGAGGAATTGATAGAGGAGAGTTGCAACGCAGTAATGATCTTAAAATCGAAGCAGAAGCACAAGCTAAAGAGATAGCTTCTATGATCAGAACTTTATTCGAACAATTAGATTCGCTCACTAGGTCGAACTTTGACTTTAAGCATTCAAACAGAAATTGCAACAACATCAACTCTTGGCAGAAAGGCAAAATCTCAGAAAAGTTTGAGATATTTATATTGTTGAAGATATTTCCTCCTGCTGCTCAAAAGAACTTAAGATCTAATAAAAGTGCAACAGAAAAAGTGATCACCAAGTGCCAAGTCAGACAACAAATCGAGTATGCTAAGACGCAAAAGACTTGGAAAAAGGACTCATGCAAATACCTGCACTACATCTTAAAAGGCAAAACACAGGTCATTACGCTTGAAAAACATTCAATGGTTAAATTCTGGTCACAACTATGACTAGGGATCTAACGATACCCCTGAATAAGAACAAAAGCTGCGGAAGAGATATCTAAACTTTGGTCAATAATATCTTCTGAGAAGATAAAAAAATCTTCTTATGAATTTTCTACCATTCAAGGTCACGACAGACCTACAATTCGACAACTGAAGGCAATACCTCTACTTATTCCAACAAAAACCTTTTCTTAATATGCGGCTAACTACCCTCAAACTTGCTTAAATCCAAGACTACCTTAATACCAAAAAAGGATAATGGAAGCAATCCGGAAGATTATAAACCGATAACAGTACGACTTACTCTAACAAGGACTTTCCACAAAGTTCTAGCGAGACGATGAACTAATCGAATCGATCTTGACGAGCGACAGAAGGCTCTAGGGCCCGTCGATTGATGCGCCTTCAACATTTGTACTACGCTCTCACAGACAATACTTCAAAACACTCCATACAGCGTATATTGATATAGCGAAGGCATTTGATTCAGTCTCACACAAAACCATAAGAAAGACACAAAAACTTCAAATAATGGGATTCATCATGGAAACTTACAACCGCAGCTCTATATACCTAGCATGTGGAGACTGGAAATCAGACGAAATTCATCCAACTTGCGTAGTTAAAATGAAAGTTCCACTTTCTCCTATTATATTTAATATGGCCATTGACCGACTTCTTAAGCGACTACCAACTGAAATAGGCGTCGATGTAGGCAATGCTCACTTTGTTGTTAACGCCCTAATGTTTGCTGATGATATGGTCTTTATGGCAAAAACACCAAATACCCTTCAGATAATAATCGATAAGGCCTTCGCGATTTCCTCGCACGATGCAGCCTCTTTATTAACGTTAATAAATTCTTCAACATAGCATTGAAAAACGTGCTACAACTTATAAAGTCTGTGGTAAATGGTAAGATTCAATTCTTTTGCCAAAATAAAAAACTACCTGCTCTCAAAAGGGAAAGCGAATGGAAATATTTAGGCGTCCCCTTTACACTAGAGGGACTATTATACTCACAACCTAATTTAAATCTCAAAGAAGCGTTAGATAAACTAACAAACGCGCTGTTAAAACCCCAACTGAGGCTATTTGGTCTAAGACTGTTGGTTCTACCAAGGTAATACCATCTTCTTACCCTAGGAAATACGACGGTCAATAAGTTTACGAAACTAGACTTAATAACCCAGGCAGCTGGAAGGAAATGGCTTAAATTTCCGCACTATGTTACCAACGCCTATTTTTATCCATACGTCAAGGATGGGGGTCTCTCCTCACCATCTATGAGGTGGCTGATGCCTCTTCATAAAAGGCAAAGACTCTTAAGGTACGTAGGAAAAAAAAAAGTAGCATGAAGCTCCTTTTTAAGCCTCAAAATCGAGCGTACCAGGAGACGACTAATTGAGGACAACCTTGACTATGACAACACCATAAAATTTCAGAAGAGATGGGGTGGGTACCCTATTACTACACAGGTCTATAGACGGTAATGAACTCAAAGAATCAAAAAAGATATGTTAAGATATGAGTAATATCCATGCTACTTATACTAGGTATATACAGTATACATAGAGTATGTATGTAGGCATGCACGCGCAACGTTAGCAGCAAAAGAGACGAGCGAGTTATATGATTCGACCTCTAGGCATCTGGTTGCCGAGCGGCCAACGTCCTTATCATCATAGGTAGACTAAACATCCTCGATGCTCGAGCAAGGCGGCTTGAGATAAAGRGCCGTGCAATTGGAATGCGATAAGGGGCACAAGGAAAGTGCTTACCATCACTTCTCTCGTRCCGGCGACGAWTCAYWCTCTGTCGGGCATTCAATCTGTAACGACGTATTAATCAGTAAAAGCATTTTAATCAACTTCTTTTAGTTTGATTATTTACTCACTTACCTGAACTAAATAAATCATTCGTTATTACTTACGTGTGTGAATTCATACCTCGTACACTGTAACATAATTGGCGCAGCCGGTAGGATACTGTTAGGCTGACAAATCCGGATTCTCTGCCAGACCTTTGGCGGAAATCATCAAAGAGGAGGCAGCAGGTGTTTTAACCCCATTGTCACAGTCCACCACGTYGAGCTCTGAGGCCCACCTGCAAGCAGAGTGTCATCTGGAATCACCAAAGAGTAGTAAGTCTTCGGAATTCTTTTCACTCCATTTCATTATAACCCTACCTCAAATACGATTGTTACGTAAAAGCAATTACTATAAAAGTGATACATACGTACATATAGAGAAAGCGAAAATCRAAAGAATCAAATAAGCATTACGAATATACAGCGTGTCTTTTATTATTTAATACCTACGTTATATATTTAAAATATAAAATGGCTCAAAATCAAAATGCACAAATTAGTTTAGAACAATTTAAACTAAGACTAGAAATATGGCGGGAAGCGATTCCCATTTAAGAGGGAGGAACAAGGTTTTTATCGCAGTTTTTACAAACATGTGATAAGTTTGTCAAGAATTTGATGACGAACGACGACGCTATAAATGCATCATTATTTGCGCTTATCAAGTCAAAAATACGGGGGGAAGCATTGGATTTAATAGTCTCAAATAGCCCGGAAAATTGGGCCGCGTGTAAAACGCTTCTAATAAATAGATATAGCGACGCTAGTTCAGAGGAATTATTATTTAGCAAACTTAACACATGTTACCAATTACCGAATCAAAGCTACGAAAGTTATGCGGATGAGATCAAACAGCGATTGAACAAACTGAAGGAGCATGTTCAATTAAATATTCAAGACGCACAATTAATCAT
>NW_014570137.1:10037-37224 GCF_001313835.1 Polistes canadensis
TTACACCCATGTCGATGGGCGCTGGAAATACCAGTGGGCTAAAGTGGAATCTGGTTGGTAGATCGAATAATTTACCGACATCAAATAACAACGTAGCTAAACCGAATAACTTCGTACCAAGAGGAAGTAATTTCTTTAGGAACACGGGACCTTCTAATTTTATTTCAGAGGAGCTATATAATCTGGAAGAACAGGAAGAAACACCAGAATGTCAGGAGGAACTGCCTTTTATTAATGATAATGTAGACGATCAGGGGAATGGGGAAATAACTAACGCTGAAAATTTTCAGGGGGACCGCAATTTCGCTGAAGGCACATAATCAATTGAAATAATATTGGAAATTCGCCTTAATTACCACACCTCATAACCAGCAACCCATCATTAAAAATTCTCATAGACACGGGAGCATCGTCATCTGTCATAAACCCAAAAATAGCATACGAATTATTTGCAGAACGTATTTTCCCATATAGGTTTGAAATAAAGTCTGTGCACAAGGTAACACAGGGTATGCATGCTCTCACGTTTCCAATTTTACAGGAATTTGGAGACGATACTCCTATTACATTTTTGATAGCACCTTGGCATTCGACATATGACTGTTTAATTGGAAATAAAGATTTACAGAATTTACAAGCAAGTATAAATTATAAAACAAAAACATTCAGCACAGGAAAATTTGAGATAGATTATTTGAATAATATACAGGAGCTATGCAAGCCCGTCTTTGTGAATCACCATCAAGAGGTGGGGATGTTGATAAGAACAGATCATATGAACTGCGAGGAGAAAGAAAAGATCGTAACACTATSCYGRAAATATCAGGATTGCTTTTATAACGATAACGAAAAGCTATCGGCGACCACCGCAGTGACACATAANATTAGAACGAAAGATGAATATCCGATCTATGTCAAAGGTTTTAGATATCCGTACCACTTAAAAGAGATTATACAAGAACAAATCAGAAAATTGTTGAACGACAAAATAATTCAGCCAAGTAACTCACCTTATTCGTCACCAGTTAGGGTTGTTCCAAAAAAATCGGACGCCAGCGGAAAAAAGAAATGGCGCATGGTCATCGATTACAGAAAATTAAATGACAAAACTATTGAGGATAAATACCCACTACCAAGAATGGAGGAATTTTTGGAAAATTTGGGCAAATGCGTTTACTTTAGCACACTGGATCTGGCACAGGGATTTCACCAAATACCTGTGGATARAGATTCAATAGAGAAAACAGCCTTTTCCGTCGAGAATKGACACTTYGMGTATGTCYGAATGCCATTCGGACTGAAAAATGCTCCTGCTACGTTCCAGCGAATGATGGACADAATACTGATGAAATATTTACACCGATTTTGTTTCGTATATATGGATGACATAGTAATATTTTCGAAATCACTACAGGAACACTTACAACATTTGAAACTCATATTTGAAGAATTAAAAAAATATGAGTTGAAGATTCAGATAGACAAAAGTGAATTTTTAAGGAAGGAGGTTCCATTTTTAGGCCACATAATAACATCAGAGGGGATAAAGAAAAATCCCGATAAAATCGATTCTATAGTAAGATATCCCATTCTGAAAACATAAAGAGAGGTGAAATCATTTCTGGGACTCACCGGATATTATCGCAAATTTATAAAAGATTACGCCACAATATCCAGGCCACTCACAAAGGTGCTTACTAARGGCGAACAGATAGATTGTCAAAATTCGAATTACGTAGAGGCATTTAATAAATTAAAAGAGTTAATTACAAATGCACCTGTGTTAGTATACCCGGATTTCTCGAAGCCTTTTATCATTACTACGGATGCATCGAATGTTGGAATCGGAGCCGAGTTGTCTCAGGATAGGCATCTTATATCATGCTATTCGAGAACGTTAAATTCTGCAGAACAAAATTATTCCACCATAGAGAAGGAACTGTTAGCGATCGTAGAAGCATGTWGGCATTTYYGRCCCTAYATCTAYGGGAGAAGRTTTACTATCGAAACTGACCATAAACCGCTTACCTGGCTTTGGTCCTTAAAAACACCCAATTCTCGYTTAATTCGATGGAGAATTAAGTTGGAGGAATATGACTTCGAAATCAAATATAAAAAAGGTCGTGAGAATAGTGTAGCAGATGCTTTAAGCAGAATAGAACTCAATGCTCAGGAGGAATTGGACGAAACACCGGACGAGGGCATAGCAACCGTTCACACATCGGGCGAAGACTCGGCCTTCTATTTGCCCATAACGGAAAAAAATATTCACATGTTTAATTACAGTATAATAATTAAATCAGGAAGAGATTATGGAATAAAGAMGACCAAGGATAAACTTAAAATACAATACACGGTAAAAATTAACGAAAATGACGCAATTTTTCAGGGAAACATCCACACTGATAAACAATATGGGATTTATTTCGCGGACGGAAATTTAGAAACCATCACGTGTAGGTTATTAAGGGAACACTTCAACGGAAAATTGAAATTGATTAAAACCAACATCTATACGCCTGTAATAGACCGGAAAAACTTCGTGGAAAAACTAAAGAAGTATCATAACCAAAACCATAACGGCATACAGGAAACTATAGCTCACTTTAAAAGAAAATTCTATACCACAAATATGGACCGTATCATTCAAAATTTCATAAATCAATGTGAATTATGCTTAGAGAATAAATACGAAAGAAAACCTTATGCAACGGAGTCCTATGGCCCCATAATTGCCAATAGACCACTACAACACATACACATGGATATTTTTCATATAGGGAAAGAAAAGTTCTTAACCATCATAGTCATATTTTCCAAATATGCTCAGGCCTATCACTTGATGGATGGAAACGCCACAACCATCTTAACCACTTGCGGTGCACAGAAATTCTCGGTTGCGAGTGCCAGAACGTCATTTATCTTTCTGTAACAATCGCCCAACGACGTGCGTAACACGTCGCTGGCGTTCCGGTAACAAAAGCATGTTGACGTGCGTGGCACGTCTTTCCACCGCAAGTAGTAAATAAATTAAGACATTTCGCTTCACACCATAGTTTTCCGGACAAAATCACTACGGATAACGGTAGTGAATTTAATTCGGCTGTGTTCAAGGAATTTTGCCACATACATAAAATAGACTACCACCAAACTACCATTAATCGTCATACATCGAATGGACCCATAGAACGTTTGCATTCCMCTTTAAAAGAAAAGTTGGGTATCTTAATGGAACAAAATCCCAGAGAAACGATCAAAAACCATATGACTACGGCAATTTTAATTTATAATCAAAGTATCCATTCAGCCACAAACTTTACACCTTTTGCTCTTTTATACGGACCATACGAAGAGTTGCATAAACATGTAATCGAACCGGAAGCCAACACAATCGAAAAATATATTGAAATACGAAAAAATGAAATTTTTCCTTTCTATAATAYCTTATATAATAAGCAGATGGATAAACAAAAGTTACCTAACGACTCTGATAAAACATTAGAAAATAAGGAAATCTATATTAAAACGCATAAACAGCAGCGAGACAAAACGGCAGCTCGTTATCACAAAATGCTTGTCAACAAACAGAAGGATCCCGCGTTAGAATGCTATGTACATGGTCAGCCCCGACGTTATAATCTAAGAAGTGCCAAGAAATTAAGAAAAATCTCTTATTCACAGGACCATGAAGATTGTGCGGATTCTGCTACTCGCGACAATGCTCGTGAGGGGTGACGGCGAAGAAGAAATTAATTCGACTCACTACGATTTCCGACAGGGAATTGGGAGAATCATATCGGAATATCACTATATACATTTTAACCTAAACGTCCACAATCTCCGAGGAACATACACACAAATCCTTACAAATTACCACATGCTATCCCTAAGACGGGAACTTAAAGAGTCGGGATTACTAAAGCAGGCGGCAATCATGTGCGATGARATACGCCAGAATCTCGATCAGATAGCATCCCTTAATAAAAGAAGCAAGAAAGGCTTGGTAGACGGATTAGGCACAGTGATTAAATACTTTTTCGGAAACCCGGACGCGGAAGATCTAAGAAAAATCAATARTAATCTGGATTTACTTAATCATCAACAACAGGAGGATATTATAACATTAAATAAATCAATAAGTATAATATACAAAATTGGCAAGGATATAAACGCTAACACAGAAATTATTAACGAAAGTTTGTCAAACATATCAAAGGCTTTGATTGATCAAAACATCAAATTTAATATTTTTGAAGGAATAACCACYCTTATTATACAGGGACAGCACTTTCTCGATATGTTAGGCAAAATAAAAAGATCCTTTATTTTTTCAGAACAATTATTCGATCTAGAAATACTCACATATGAACAAATGACAAATATTCGAGCACACCTTTTAGAAATTTATTCTTATAAAGAACTTATGTTACATTATCATAGCTTGTTAGATTTTCGCTTTACTAAAGGAACAATCGTATTTACCCAAGACCATATCATATACACCCTTAAAATTCCTATCCTAAACCCTATCGAATTCMCTTTGATCCAAAGACTTGCTACTATCAACAATAATAATCAAACGGAAATTATTACTACGCCTTGGACTTTAATGGGACCTACAATCAGGCTATCTGCAAGGGACTGTCCATTCATTGATAAGGGAGTATATTTATGCAGACAGATAACGACGGCCGAAACAGGGTCGGTCGTTGTATATGTGGATTCGTTGCTGATGCTTATTTACAAGTTGTCTGGAGATTCGACATTAATATCAAGTAACTACTTAATAAAGATTAGAAATGGTGGCAACGAATACGATGATCAAAGGAACACACCTGATACGAGAGAGTAACCTACAAATTCAAGGATACGAATCCGACGAGGATCTGGGGGAAATAGAGCAAGTCAGTCTTTTACAACCTCTTATAATCAAGAACTACCAACTGAATTTTGAACCGCTAAAAACCTTAGTCATACTAACAATAACTACACCAAAATTCACAACTCCTAATGAATCATTCGGACTAGAATTTCATACATCAATAACCTCAATCGCATTAGTTCTATTRCTRATAWCCGTTATGYTTATTTACTTACTGTATAAATGCAAGAATAGGAGGAGACAACATACGAAACAACATACCCCAGATGTCAAGGACGRGGACGTCCTTGAACTTCGGCAGTGAGGAGTTATATGATTCGGCCTCTAGGCATCTGGTTGCCGAGCGGCCAACGTCCTTACATCATAGGTAGACTAAACATCCTCGATGCCCGAGCAAGGCGGCTTGAGATAAAGGGCCGTGCAATTGGAATGCGATAAGGAGCACAAGGAAAGTGCTTACCATCACTTCTCTCGTACCGGCGACGAATCACTCTCTGTCGGGCATTCAATCTGTAACGACGTATTAATCAGTAAAAGCATTTTAATCAACTTCTTTTAGTTTGATTATTTACTCACTTACCTGAACTAAATAAATCATTCGTTATTACTTACGTGTGTGAATTCATACCTCGTACACTGTAACATAACTAGCGCGCAGCAGCGATATCTACTGAGAAGCAGCTAAACGGAAATAAGAGCGTAAGATGGCCAAGTAGAAAGTCCGAGTACATGTTTTGTGTATCCGTAGATATATATATATTATATATAACTTTATAACGCTATAAAGTTGAGGTTCAATGCTTTGCCCACTAGATCAAGAACGGTACGCGATCGAGCAACCGACCGCTCATGCCAAGCCGGTTTCAGAGCAGTTGAGAAATTAAACCATATTCTCCAGCAATGCCACCGTACCTACAGGACCAGCGTTGAGAGGCACAACTCCATTACATCCAACTTAAAGAGAGCTCTGGAAAAGAAATTTGATAAGGTCGAAAAGGAGCTTCGATTTAAACACAGCATGGACTGCAGAAACCAGAACTAATAGCAAAAGGAGAAGCAAATGCTACGATCATTGACGCTCAAGTGTAGTCAGTGACCAAACTAATCTTACCTTAACACACAGAACAAAGTCTGATAAATACAAAGATCTTGAGCAAGCGATAAAGGATCAAAATTAAGTTTCAACAGTCTTATTCTCAACAGCTACGTTATCATACCGTGGCGTACGGAGGAACTCGTTAGCCGACCAATTAACAAAAGGAAACATCCTCAAAAAAAGGAAGTGAAGATCATCTCCACTAGAGTGTAAATAGGAGGAGTGAACGGATTCTAGAAGTTTAACTCAACCAGGACGATGAAGAAGAGCAACCTACCAAGAACAGCACTTGGATAATCAAGCAACAAAATTCTTAATGTCACAAAGTACTGTCTGCCATCTCAAGTAAAAACTCAGAAAAAAATCATCTGGTGCTGATGACCAATGAAGAACGGTGGCTTGGAGATTTTGTCGCTCTACACGATCATCCCTGGCCTCATGCGAGACCGGTTGATGTCAATGAGAGAATCATCGTTCTAAACCACAAAGATTGTATAAAAATTGACTTAGATTCAGAACAAGATCGCCTGGACCGAGGAACTTCTGAACCCCCAAAACGTAGGACTCTATAGCTCCAAAGATCGAGCAAAAAACTCGACCGTTAAACTGTATGAGTCCGATGATAGGATAGAGTTAAGAGAATGTAGAAAATCCACTACATTGATCAGGTAGGTTGTTGCGGGTGTGTCCGGTGTCCCCTGCAGAGACTACATCCAATATCACTACACCCGCATAAATTGTCTCCCGATAAATTGTTTTCCGACCAGAGTCCGCACTCCAGCGGCCAGAGACTCGATCGATCAGACATTAACTGCCAAGCGGAATGCAGTTGCACCGAGATTGCCGATCGGAATGCAGCTGCACCGAGACTGCGGCGCATGCAATCCAATCTTGTTTCCAGACTCACAGAGGCAGAACTAGGCGGCGCAACGCTGTTAGCACAACTCTTGCAGATTATCTGCGGTTGCGGAAAATGGAGGTATCAATAGAACCTCGTCTGAGGACGTAAGGTTTGCGTAATGAAGATAAATCTTTTAGTCAAAACCGAAGTCAAAGACTTCATTGTGAATGCACAGGTTGTGTCGGGTGCTTCATTAAGCGGCAGTCACGAAAGCAAGATCGAGAAATACAACATTTTAACTGTGAGACAGGCAGCAACGGATTTCACCGAAGTGTCTTTTTCTTCCATTGCTGTCCTATCCTGTACCTTGTCGGAGCAAGGTGTATGAAGCGGAGCAACAGCACAATCTCTTCGATCCCAGTGAAACAACTCACTGAGGCTTCTATTTGGAATCGAAACAAGAATCCTACAAAGGTCCCATACAAACTGGACCCGTTAAGTATAAATGAAAACTAAAGCACTGTCCTGACGCGAGGATGTATTCGAACGTGACACAGGAAAAGGTGGGTATTTAGTGGGTGAATCCTTGATTGGGGAGCCCCAAACTACCCTGGCAATCTTTCTAGAGTCCCCCAGAGTGCCTATAACAGGTTTTCCCACCTACCAAAAATAAAAAAATAGCCAAATGCCTGGGTAACCTATGACTCTCTAGCAAAAGTAGTAGACGGCGGCGCTGCTGGGTCTCATGATTTTACTTAGGTGACAAGGTACGATCACCCCGCATATATGGAAATCGCGTTAGGCTTGCAGCTACGTCAATGGAGAACTCCACCCTCTCCTACCGACTATAAGACGCAGTAGTAAGCCTCCAAAACGGGGATATATCATTTGAGTGGCCTGTTCCGCGATAGCTTATCTCGTGAACAGCATAGAGCATTTATGACGCATCTGCTAGTGGTGCTAGCTGGCTTTACGAAGACCAGGCGTTAAGAGTCCAACGAGGTGAAAGACAGGGAGGGAGTTGTCTATAATAACCCGGAAACCATGCCGTGAAGGGTATACAGAGTTTCGTAGTTGAGCCGTTAGTTCTCTTAAGGGCTGTCATTTCAAAGTGTCTTGCCGGTTCGCCGGTACAAGGATCCAGAACTAGTCTTTCTAGGAATCATAATTTAGCAAGAGCCCTCTTTTCGTGAGTCCCGTTATTAGTACCTTCGGGAAAACTAAGAGCTACCGCTGCACCACTCGTCACGGGTTAATAACCCAGTCTCTTCCCTGCCTAAGGGTGTAACGATTTTGTAACGAGGAAGAGGGAGGAGCTCCTCCTCCAGGCTATGTCTGGCTTCCAAGACGGCATAGCCTTTTCCTATGGGCTCGAAGCGAAACACGATTATTCATTGTCAGCAGCAGGGAAACTCGTCTCGGACTGCTGACCCCATAAAAACTTTACCCGCTCACTTCGAAGTCCGCGAAGGGACTTAATACACTGATCTCAACGATATAGGAAACACACAATGCGCTGGAATCATTGAGGGTGGTAAAAACGCTGGAGGATCATATTCTGGTGCACTACATCTCGCGCCATCTTGACCACTCATCGTGGGAAAGTAGGGAGACCTCGCTGGGCTCGTCACTCGAATACCCCACTTTCAAGCAGTTAGAGGAGTTCGTGAACTCAAAAGCTCGTGCGCTGGAACGAATAGAAGCAACCACCGCCCAGTCATCTGCAGCCAAAACTCAACCACTCAGGAAGCCGGCAACAGCTCATCAGGCTGCAACTCAACAGGGCAACACTCAAGCGGACGCTAGGTTTTTTTACTGTGATTTCTGTGGAAGAAGCACTTCATCGTAATGTGCCCGAAGTTCCACGCACTCAACGTCGCCACACGACGTAGCATAGCCTCAGATGCAAGACTGTGCTACGATACAACTGCTTAGGACGTCATAACGCCAACTCATGTCGTACAACTTTGCGTTGCAAGCAATGCGGAGCAAAACACCATACCATGCTCAAAGAATCAAGACGTCTGCAGCCGGCAACCACATCAAAGTGTCAACCACCTCCCTCACCCTCATCAACAACTCACTAGGACTCAGGTGCAGTCGTCACATCATCATCCACTCAAGGCACTCATAACTCAACGATGCTTGCCACAACAATTGCCAAGGTTCACATGCAAGTACTCACTCATCATGCTTGTCTACTCATTGATCCTGGTTCAGAGCTCACTTTCATCTCCGAGCAACTCACCAGTCAACTGAACATCAAACGCCAGCACTCGTCTGTACCAATCATCGGTATTCGACAACTCAAACCAACGGTATGGTAAATCTCACCTTGGATTCAACCTAGACAAGTTCAAAGATCACCATTCGAGCTCACATCCTCAAGACTGTATCCTCCATACTGCCATCGTTCCAATTTCAAAATCACAAGAAATGCCACATCTCAAATTTAAATCTGACCGATCCTCATTTCCTCGAGCCTCGCTGCTCCATTGACATCATTATTGGAGCTGATTCGTACAGGCAAATCATCGAGCCAAATATCATCAAAGGCTCTACGTCAATGCCAATTGCTAAACTCTCCATTTTTGGATGGCTTGTTCTCGGTCCTGTACACTCACTGCCCTCATCATCACATCAAGCAAAACATGTCACCACTCCAGTTGGCAATACAAAGCTGCAAAACCTGCTCACCAAATTATGGGTACAAGAGGAGTTACCATCCGACACTGCAAGCGCACTAACTCCAGAAAGGAAGGAGTGTAAAGATAATTTCAGCACCACGCATTCACGTGATGCCTGTGGACGATACGTTGTGCGGCTCCCACTCAAATCATCACCCAGCTTACTGAGTAACTTATACTCTGCAGCTCACCATTGCTTGCAACGAACACTCAAGAGGCTCCAGCGAGATATGACCAGTATCGTCAACTATAAACCTCATTCATGGAGGAATATAAAGAGCTTGGTCACATGATTAGCATCTCAGGCAATTCAGTGAGGTCGGCGCGAGAAGGTTAGTCCAACACATGTGAAACGGTTGGGAAGATGACCTTGGCAACAGATGCTTCACAACCATCTGGAGGATTGAGGGTCTCATCAAAGGCTCACGGGCAAGGACTCAGCCTCGACCGACATACAACCTGCCAAATCGTGGAGTACTCAGGCCAGACAGCAAAACAACCAAGTTGCGAGTAGTGTTTAATAGCTCCAGCAAAACCACATCGGGTTACTAACTAAACGATCTCATGCACACCGGTGAAAACCTACTCTTGTACATCACCAAAGTACTTATATGGATTCGTCATCACCGGCATATCTTCGCCACAGATATCACGAAGATGAGCCAACAAATCAAAGTGCATGAGGACGATTGGGATTTGCAACGAATTCTGTAGATCGACAAAGAACTCAAGGAGACCAATTATCATCTCACCACAGTCACTTATGAAACGAAAGCAGCTCCCTTTCTTGCAGTACGAATATTGCTGCAATTGGTTGAAGATGAAGGACACCGCTTCCTGTTAGCTGTGCCCTCACTACTAAAAGGCCGATACGTCGATGACATATTCGGCGGAGCTGACTCAGACGAGCAACTCATTGAAGATCGCTTATCAACTCAAGACCCTGTGCAACGCGGGAGACTTCCCCCTTGCAAATTGACAATCAACAGAGCAAGATCTGCTCAGGACGTTCTCCCCGGCTCAAGAGAACTCAAAAGCCATTCCATTTGACCGATTTTACTACCAAAATTCTCGGATTAAGGTGGCTCCCTCAATCTGACTTATTTGCATTCTCAGCTCAATTCACTAACTACTCACAAAAAATCACGAAGCATCTCATCTTATCTGAGGTATCCAACCTCTGTTGCTTCATCTGAAATTTAACAAAGCGTACAAGAGACTTGATATCTCCTCTCAGCAGCCAAAATCAGCGTCAGATCCCGCTTAAACAAGAGCCAAGAAGAAAGGTAGTGCACTGCTGAATAGCAAAAAACAGTTCCTACAGCCGGTGCTCCAAACCTGGAGCAAAAACTAGTAACCGCTAGCACCGACACAGAGATGGATCTACGTTCAAATATTGGCCAGAGCAGTAATGGCCTTGCAAGAAGCCATGATTCATAAGGAGTTACTCCAGGTCCCTCCGCCGGCAGGGCCAACCCCCTGGCCAAGAAGATGGCAAAAAAGAAGCAATCTCTGGAAGTGGAATTTAGGAAGGTTGTTTGGCAAGATGAGACGAAGGGTCATAGAGAAGATTGAAGGACAGGCCCCTCCAGAATTCCCCATTAGGCCCAAGATCAGGCCCGGTGTGGTTAACCAACTTCGTGGGATTGGGTAAAGGAAGAAGCCCCAGGAGCTGAGCAAGAGGCCCAAGAAGGGGAAGAAAAGAGACGAGTGAAGCCGTAGCTATTGCTTTTATCTTCCAAAAGGAAGGATCGTACAAAGATACACTTCTTTATGCCAATGAAGATGTTAACCCATTAGCACCCAATCACGGATTAATCCACGTCCCGCAATTGTTTTTCATTACGTCACTAAATATTTATTCTTTAGATGCCATAGATCATGTCTGATCCATTTTATAAGCATATCATCTACATCACAGTTTATTATATTCTAAAGAAGTTTTCTTTTATTGCAAAAAATCTGTTTAACTGGCATTACTTAAATTTAACAAATCGGCTAGGAAGGAAAATACCATACTGTGCATTCTTACATCACTGCACAGTGGATTGAACGCAATTCTCATTTACGGTAATCAAAACAACAATAAAGATGGTAGGACTTCGTGCTAAAGGTGATGTATTAGCATACCTTAAACAGATAAATTTCCATGGACCAGTCCAAGAATATTTATCCCATTTAGGGAAGACAACAATTTCGAGAGAAGACAACGTTACTATAAGCATACTAACTGAAGCTATTCCATTTAGAGTGGGGCAAAATATAGCGGGTACTTTCAGGGCGGCGGCTGTAAATCATAATTCATATGAATGTTATGTGTGTCCACGTGTCACGCAAAGAAGAATTAAATCTCATATTGCCCAGAATTTCAACTTGACACCGTTAAATCCAGCGCTTTTAACAGAGTATTTCCTGGCAAATAAAAACTTTCTTGGATATGATACCATCGAAGTGTTTCCACTTGATGCACGCGGATTACTCGTAAATATACATGTAAAAAGAATATATTCTCTTTAAACATGGCGCACTCTCTAAGTATGATCCGCGCGCCTCTATGACGATATATAAGACCAAGAAAAAGTGATAACGTATTTAATTTATAAAAGTTTGTTATAGAAAGATATATTATTAATTACTATTAACCGTACGGGTGATTAAAATAGTGTAGTGAAAGAGAGGCGAATAACTGACTTTAATTGTCGTTTCTCTTATTTTACAGGTAGTCTATAATTTTTAGAGATTGTAAATAGTAATATTAATAAGAATATAATCTCTTATTTTACAGAGAAACTTATTAAGTCAATTTATTTGAACCATTCCAAACCATCAATATAGAAACATATTATATACAATTTCCCGATGGTGCTGTGAATTCCATCAAGAATTGATTACAATTTTCTCCATAAATAGCCGCATTATGTAACCAAATATTGAGCCTTGCCGGCCGCTGTCACGCTGGCGTAACTTTTGCTCCCGAGGTCACGTATGCGTGACTTCGGCTTAGCGCGGCAACAATGTTTCTACTATACTACTATTTTAACTATCCCGATTGTCTATTTTTAACATTTTTTAAGCAGATGCTTGTTCTGTTAGTCTCAGATAGTCTGTCATAGCCTTCGCATCTTGAAAGTTTAGATTTACTGGTATAAAATATCCTTCAAAATATCACGCAAAGAAGAAATATATGTCGATGAGTTATTAGACATAGACGATAGTATTGATAGCAAAAGTGATAACGATTCGAATAGTTGGAAGAGCGATACTGTTGTTAGAAGATTTATAAATAATAAAAAGACCAATAATAAGTGACTCTAATAGTGATGAAGAAAGTTCTTTATCAAATGATTGGTCAGAAATTAATTTTGAACATTATCTCCATAGGTGTCTGGAAGAGTCAGGATTGCAAACACTATGCCAACAAGATAATAATGTCAAGTGTGGAACTGTTTTTTGATGATGACTTATTTAATTTATTTACCGGAGAAACAAACATATATTATTCTCAACAGAACAATATATAACATGAATAAATTAACGAAGAAGGTTGGATTGACAACTAACATTGCTGAAACGAAACAATTTTTGGGACTAGTTATCAGAATGAAAATAGTAAAAAAATCCAGGGGATGATTACTGATCTCCTCACTCCGTATTATATTCACCGATTTTCGGAAACACAACGGCAAAAAATAGCTTCAGACAATTGTGGAGGTATTGGCACTTCAATAATAATGAGCACTGTCGCAACAGGCTGGATAAAATAAAACCGGTTTACGTAAACCTTAAATATAAATTTCAAAAAGTTTACAAGCTTGAGCAGGAATCATCGTTGGATGAGATCATCATCTCGTGGAGGGGAAGACTGTCTTTCGTTACGTATAACCCTGCAAAAATTATTAAGTACGATATTTTGGTGCGAATGGTGTGGTGAGGGGTCATTTGACTGTATATGTAACCTAGAAATATATTATGCTGATGGAAAGTCTCTAATTACAAGAATATTTTCCGTAATATCGCCATATTTAGATCTACGGCATGATGTATATATGAACAATTATTATAATAGTATGAAAGTCGCAGAGAAATTACTCAAACGTAAAACAAACATTTGTAGCACAATAAGAAAAAACAAAGATGTGCCAAATTGTTCGAAAATTAATACTTTAAAAGATATACCTATGGCATTTCGTAGAAAAAGAAAGATCTTGATACTATATGGAATTCATTCAAAAAATTGATAACTATGGTTTCCACAATTCATTCAGCGAGTATAGTCGAATGTATAAATAAAAGAACACAAACAAAAAGTATGAAGCAAATTTGTGTACGGGAGTACAATAAATTTATGAAAGGTTTTGATCGCGTGGATCAATACCTGACATGTTATTCTATCCTACTAAAGTGCCAAAAATGGACAAAGAAAACAATTCTACTTATAAAAACAAACCAAATAAAAGAGTAACTATTCTAAATTCTAAGCACATAAATTTGTGAAAATTGATAAAAGTAATAAAAAACTTTTAGCGGGATCTATTAAATTTTAAAATAGCACATAATTTGGAGTTGATATGACCGATCAAATGGCCAGAAAATATATAGTAAAAGCTAGTTCGCATAAATGGCCCCTACAAATAATTTAGATTTGGCTACTATAAATGCTTAGATTCTTTACAAAGAAACGAAAGGAATAAAAAATACAACGAAAAAAGTTCTTGTTTCAATAAGAAGAAAAGCTTTCCATCGAATATATAAATACAAGACAGAAAGTTTCATTAGATCCTGAGGACACACAAAGGTTAGCTGCAATATCACCAAATACAAACCATCCAAACAAACGCAGAATTTGTCAAATACGACTTTGCTCAAATAACAAAACAAATAATTGTTTTCGAAGTACAGTAAATCTTTATTATTTAATATTTACTAATGACACATATTAAATATAACTTTAAATAATAATATATATATAAATTAATTTTAAAATAAATTTTTTTGTACGCATTAGTTAAGTATTCCTTCACAAAGCAGTCACTTTGACTGGGCAATATAGGTATATAGTTACTAAGTTTTAGTCTTTCTAGTGTTAATAATGGTATCGAAAGTAATTTTGCTTTCCTGCGATTAATATAAAATTCTATTTGCGATTGGATCGAACAGAAAAAAGATCTTTTCGCGATGATTCAAAAATTGGGAAAACCTACGATGTTTCTTTCTTACTTTAAGTGCCAATGAAATCGGATAGAACAATTTACTACAATTACTGTACATATTAAAAAATAATGGAGCTGAAATTTCAACAGAAGCAGCTGCGTCACTGGATTATATATCTAAGACCACATTTGTGCAATATATTTCAATAAAAGTCAATATATTACTAACTACTCACCAATCGAAGAAAAATAACCCATTTGGAAATTACCAAGATGTCAACTATTTTAAACGAATTAAGTTCCAACATCATGGTAGTCCTGTCCTCATGGACACATTTTAATGTAGCTGAATGATGCTCCATCAGATGCGCTTGGTACAGAGACGAACAAATTGCGATAATGATGATCGATCAATTGATATCGGTTTCTTCAACAGAGGCTTCTGAATATATTCGTTTGAAGACTCACAAATACATTCACCTGCTACAAAAAAATAAACGTCAATGTCGATTTGATGCTCCATTCATTGCAATGTAAATTAAGCACGAAATTAAAACCGATGCAGAAAAATCATCCAGGATATGCCAGTTATGCTCAACGTTACAAACAATTACAAACCAACCACGAGAATGAAAACATTGAATCTTTTTATGAAGAAAAACAAATTTCTTCTAATGAAGATTACTTTCGTATTCTTGAAACTGAAATTATTAGATCTACGGTATTTTTACAACGACAACCAAGTAAAAAATGGCACAACTCCTTCAATCCTTTCATTCTTAATATATCACAATCTAATACAAATATGCAGTTTATTATCAAGGAATACTTTTGTGTCGCGTTCTTTGTTGAATACGTTAATAAAACTAATAGAGATATTAGCAATTTACAGCGACAAATTCTTGAAATAATGAATGAGCACCCAGAGTTCGACATAGTTAAAATAACAAAAAAAAATGAATGATAATATACTCAATACTGTTGAATTGACGAGTCAAGAAGCAACGTGGTACTTACTTCCTGAATCTATGTCTAAAAGTTCTGTTAAAAATGTCTGTGTTCTATTAGACGAACACAAAAAGAATTGGAGAAATTGAATATCGACGAGAATTCAACAAATGTTTGGAAGAAAAATTGGTTAAACAAATATGAGCAGCGGCCAGAAGAAATGAAAGAATTGTCACTTGCCCAATTCGCGTTGCTAAATATACTAAAAATTCATAAGAAGTGTATATACATCGAAAGCAACAACGCATAATTCATTATAGAAATTATAATATAACCTTAGATGTCAATAAGTATAAAAAGGGAAATGGTGACTTTACACATCCCATTTCGTAATGAAGAAATCGAAATTCTTGAAGAGATAAAATTTTATAAGATTTTCGACGAAAATGGAAATCATATTTTGGAACGTCGTAAAGAGTTCGAATCTGATTTATAAGGAGACATTACAGTTGTACACTAATGGATTTTTACGAGCTTTRGTATATCAGTAGTACACCTTCGAACTTCTTGCGGTGGAAAGACGTACCAGGCACATCGAAATGCTTCTGTTACACACGTCGTCAGACGATTGTCAGAGAAATAAAAACGACGTGCATGGCACGCGTCGGTGAAATTTTTTTGCCAGCGCAAGTAGTTAAAGTATTGTGACGTCCCGCCACGCTTGTAATTTCTAGAACATTATTTTTTCCTTTACCAATACTTAATCTCACTCAGTATTTTTCCAATACGTGGCAACCAAGTAACTTCCTCCTTATTTCTTGCACGTGTTCGACCTATTTGTCCTCTACGGCAATGCACGCGCATTCCAAAAGTGCAATCTGAGCGCAATCTAATAATCACATCCGCTAGATGTGTTAGAATAAAACGGGCGGATGAACGTAATTGAAACTGTAAGCCCATCAGCAGAAAACAAATATTCTGCGAAAGGAATAAAGAGAGAAACCATAGGCGCCAGAAACGACATAAATATATATTAAAACTTATTAATTACTGCCACTGCGCAATGACGTAAGTGCAGTCTCCGTCGATGCTACTTCTTGGAATGCTCGTGGGACTGTTTAGGTCAGCGGAATGCGCCTGAAGGAATAGGTGGGTGCAAGCGAACCCCCACCAGGGCAATTATTAACCTATATAGAGAGCCTCTCTTGGGTCCTCGCGAGTCTTAAGTTTGGAGTTCTTTCGTTATATAAATTTTGGAGTCTTTTTTCTGTCTTAAGTCATTGTTTGAATCTTTTTGTCATAATCTTTTCGTTATATTAATTCTGAGTCTTAGTGTTAGTCTTTTTTGATTGTTATATTTTTGGTCAGCCTTTGTTATATTATATTTTTGAGTACGAGTATCTTGTTGTTAAATCTATTATTGAGTGCGAATCTATTGTTATATAATCTTAAGAAGTTGTGTGATTGTGTTAATATAATATTATACATGCCGAATAGTTCCAGCTTTATTCCAACTAGTCCGAAGGACCAGAAAAACTTCATAAACATCTTAATTGCGGCCCAATCTAAAAGAGTAAGCCACTCGTTAAACCTAACGATTTATTATTGCACATCGACGAAGTTGTAAGTAAATGCTTCCAAATATTAAATTAACTTTTTGAACCAGAGCAACGGTGAAAGGAAATTGACCTCCATCCCTAAAAATCTTCCGAATTCCTCCTCACTCCTCCCATTAATTACCTACATTAGAATATTATTTGCTATTTTTATTATTGTTTAACCTTCGGGAAAGACGAACCTGCCTAGTCCTGGCTATACATATTAGTTAGTTAATTCTAACATATTGAGTCTCCGGACGTAACAGTATTCTCGCGGTAAAATATTTTCGTTCACTGGCCAGCCAGTTTTGAGAAAAAAGTTTTCAAAATTTGCTTTTTTTGTAATGCGTGCTTCATATACTTGTAAAATAAACTGTTTATCAAGTAGCGCGCCAACGTAAGTCACAGTTGGTTTACGAAGGTCGTAGCGATCGGACGTAAACAGAGAAGTTCAAAGACAGTGATTGAAGAAGTGATACGCAATAAAGCGTACTTTAGTTAATGTATTATATTTAATTTGTGTATATTAAGTTAATTATTCTTTATTATTTTTTGTATACTAAAGTGTAATAAAGTAGATGCGGATGTAGATAAAGAAGTCAGGGATACTCCTGACGATAGTAGCGATGAAATAAAGTCGCCATATACAGAGAGCACGAAAAACTTTGTATCAAGCGATAAGCATGAACTGAAAAGCTTTATCGAATCTCAATGACAGAAAGGGACTAAAACTTATGTAGCTGCATTAGCCTTTGTTAAAAGATTAAGTCTAAGAGATAAAATAAAGCAATCCAAAAGCCGAATGTACCATGTATAACGGAAAAGATGGCGCCGAAAAAAATACACAGTGATGGCGATTCATCAATTAATGCGAGAAAGAAGAAGCTTCTTCTTGATATTGATAATCTCAAGAAGGAATTGAAGACCGTGAAAGCTGTTCTAGAATCGAAAAATAAATTGCTATCAGCGCAATCTTGTGAAAAGTCTATGGAAATTGGCCTGGAGGAAGATCCCTCTACATTCGTCAAAACGAATCTAGTATTACATGAAAAAAACACCAATTATAGGACAAAGCTGTTAATAGCCAGACCGGTATGGCGTTCAATCGCACATCGATCGTAAAAGAAGTGTGCGAAAAAGCACCGTCCATGGAGCCTATATACAAGGAGGACGATCACCGTGTTATAAATGTGGGTACAATATTCACAATGAAAGAATGATTTCTAGTCGCTTAGTTTGGTTTTTAAAAACAGTAATTAAAACAAAAACATCAAAGAGACCTATTAATTTCATTTGTTTATTTATAAAATCACACGTATTTAAATCTAAATTTAAGAACATCACCGCCGCCCTCGTGGATAATTATCGTACTCGATCTTCAGTTATTTTTGACAATACAAATTCGACGCAAACGCCTATATCGATCGTCCTCCTTGTATATAGCTCCGTTGCAGCGTCAATGAAAACTACCGGTTCCAATAGTGGTAGGCGGCCCCCCCCCCCCCCTAATCGTAATCTTCCAACAAGACACTAAAGATTCAATGTGCTTGTTAAAGCATACAGTAGTAAAGCATACATATTTCCATATTAAGCGCATAAACAATAATAGGCATATAATACAAGTTAAAAAATGTAGTGACTTTAATCGTGTCAAAAATCATTAAGAAGTGCTAACGTTTTTTGGGAGAGGCTTAAAAAAAACGCAATACTACAATAAAAAAGATTGTGTCAACGATTTGACCACACAGCATCGAACTGCAACCTCAACGGCAGATGTGTAAAATGCAAGGAGGACCATGCCTTAGAATAATGTAAAGCGGAAGCGCACGCTTCAGGTTCTGACAAGATCCTAAAGCCGTTTTGTGTTAGCTGTGACCAATTTGGTCACCCAGCCTCCTATAGAAAATACACAAAAGCGAAAAAGTTCGCTAATTTAACCCATTTGCATCCAAGAGCGGAAATATTCGTGAGCAGCGACTATGTTTTATCACGGAGCGCGGATTTATCCACGAGCCGCGACTTTCTTGTACCGCGAAGCGCGGATATATCCGCAAACTGGCGACTGTATTTTATCACCGAGAGCGGATGTATCCGCAAATCCGCGATTGCTTTTTATTACCGGTTACAAAATAATCTTCAGATGCAACAGATTATGTCTGATCCATTTTATGAGCATCTCGCGTACATCAGTTAATTATATACTACGAAAGTTATATTATTGTTGTATAAATCCTTTTAAACTGTAGTAATGAGTATGTTCTTTCAAGCTATATTTAAATTTAACAAATCTAAACTGTAAAAATAACCTTATTTTATAATTCAATCTAAAATTTGTTTTTTTCAATGAATTTAGACCATCTGGACGATTCGGATACAAGTATAGAAATGAGACATACTCGAAAACGTATCACGATTATTTCATCAAGTAATGAAAAGCGAAATTGATCAGTGCGGAAGTTTTATTAATAAAGATTAGACGTGGAAAGCCGAAAATTATCAGCTAATTTTACATAATTTTTCAAATGTGGGTAGTGCAACTGTAAATACGCAAAATATGCGGAGAAGGGAAGTTTCTGAACTATTTTTTAACAAAGAACTAGTTACAATACCAATAACAGAGACAAATAAATATGGCGCAACTGACGCAGATTTTACACCTTTTACAGACGATGAACTAAAAATATTAGTTGCTTTAAATATTTTAATAAGTTTAGTTTTGTGTGTGTGTGTGTGTGTGTGAAGCCTACTATTCAAAGTTATTGGACCACAGATAAAAGCATAGAAACACCATATTTTAAAAATATTATATGTCGTAACCGATTTCTCTATATTGCTAAACATTTACATTTTTCTAGTGAAAATAATTCTAATGACCCGCTCATAAAAATTCGAGAAGTGTCTGAAATAGTAAGAAAGACTTTTATTCGCATGTATGTACCAAATAAAAACATTTCGATTGATGAATCCCTAATGCAATGTAGAAGCCTTTTGCATTATATACAATTTATTAGAACAAAACGAGCAAGATTTGGTATTAAGTTTTACAAACTGTGTGATTTGAAATCGAAATATATACAAAATTTTAATATATATGTAGGAAAAGATAAAACAGATACTGGATCTGCTAGCAGAACTATTGCGATAAATTTGTTGAAAGAGAGTAGGTTATTGCGAAAAGTATATTGTTAATTTATTGATAATTGGTACAGTTCACCGACCTTATTTCGAGAATTATATAATATGAAAACAAACGTATGTGGAATAGCGAGATTGAATAGGGAAGAAATGCCTCGGAAACTAAAATTATGCAAATTATAAAAGGGAGAATCTGTTATATTTTCTGCTAGGGATATGGCGGCGATAAAGTGGAAGGATAAAAAAGATGTCATTTTACTAACGACTATGCTTGGCTTAGATTTTGCCGAAACTGGGAAAACAAACCGATATACCGAACAAATAACCTTAAAACCAACAGTAGTAATAGATTACAATCAGTATATGGGTGGAGTTGATGTCGGCTATCAAATGTTAAATAAAATTCCATACTATGCGAAGACATAAAAAAAAGCCTATAAGAAAATATTCTTTATTTCATAGACATAATGTTAATAAACAGTTACATACTTTTTAAAAAAACTAACAAAGATCGAACTTTTCATGTTTGTAAACAAAAATTAGCCGAAGAAATTATTACAAAATATTTACCAAATATACAAATAAACGAGGCATCTATCAATGATTCAAAAACGCGATATAGTGGTAGGCATTTTCCTCTACGGATAGCTCCAACTCCAGCAAAGATAAAAAGAACATCAAAACGATGCTCATCTAAGTCTTTGCGAGGAGAAACAATTTGTAAATGCTACGTTTGTAATGTAGCCTTATGTATTGATCACTTTAAGGAATTTCACAAAAAATAAATTAGTTATTTTATCTATAAAATAATTTTTCTTTTTGAAGTTATACTTCTTCCGGCGCGTTTTGGAAAGTGAAGTTAGCTGCGACCGAAAATTCAACACCACGAAGTTGTCGATATTTACGATGCGCGGGAAAAATGATTTAAAATTTTTCTTCTTAAAGAGTCACCCATCCAAGTTCTAATTGTACTCAAGCATTGCTTGACTTAAATGATCGAGCAGGAAACTAGTGCTGTCACCGCGCCATGCCCGTTGACGCATGAAGTAATTTGATATAACTCCCTTATATTTAGAATGGACTTATATCCATATTTTGATATTTTTGACCAGGATCAGTATACATTTAAATTTCTGTTACAGTTTTCGAGATACCTAAATCTAATGCAGCGAAATGTAAAGAATATCGTCTTCGTAGAAAGAAGAATAAGGATAATAAGGAAAACAAAATGCAAACTAATGCAGAACATTGTAGGGTGTATAGGCTGCGAAGAAGAATTATTGCGCAAGGATATGAATTCTCTGCGAATGAAATTTTATGCATTCCGTTAACATCTAATTTACTTTGCAAACCACCGGCTCAGCCTTTGATTACCGGTACAAATCTAAACAATTTAAATGTCACAGCAAAAACTAATATTATTGCTAATTATTTATTTTAGTTTTTTGGTCTTTATTTTTTGAAGTTATTTGAAGTTATTTACATTTATTTTACATTTATTCAATACTAAATAACGAGTGTGGTCTGACGAGGATTTCCTTCAGAATTCGGGTAGCACTCAACATGATAACGATTTATGTAGGATTCGTAAAGATTATAGATTCTTAGCGTATATTCGAAATACGCGGCTTAATCATTTTGAGAATATTGAGAATATCGAAATACTGTCATCGCGTCTCCCCACTCTTCAAATCATTGCTAAGCACGCCCTGCTGGGTCTATCAACAAAGACACTCGTCCTATTTTTCCACTGGACGCCTACGACGACACGTTTTAGACAACCAGCGAAGATATTGAAGTTATTTAAATTATTTAAATTATCAACCAGGGTTTTTATGCCACAAGGCTTTTCCCTGACGAGCCAATAAAGTATTATACCTTGTTGTATTGGCTGAACCAAGTGCTTTATTTCTTATTTGTTATTTTAATTAAACCTTTCTTCTTCGTCACGTATAAATAAGTAAATTAAATTATACTTATTAATTATTCTTATTAATTGAACCTTTATCAATTGTATTAAATATATTTATTTTATTCTATCATTTTATCATCTTATTGACAAATTTAGAGTATGTATTATATTGGCACGCGGGATAGTTGCAGTTGTTTTTGATGATGATGTTTTTTTTGAAGTTATTTTTGAGGTTATTGAGGTTATACTCGTTTTGGCACGCTAAAGAAATATAACTACTTACATGCGTACATAAGTTTTTTTGTTGTTTTTTTTTGAAGTTATTTTTTGAAGTTATTTTTGAGGTTATTGAGGTTACATTCGTTTCGGTAAGCTAAAGAAGTATAACTTCTTACGTGCGTACATAAGTACACTAACCAGTTTTTTTGTTTATTATAAACAAATGCATTGTTTGCTATGTAAAACTTTGTATCAATTGTTTTAAAAAGTATATGCTAAAGAAACTCCACAAACAATTCAGATGTCATATACTGTACTTACGACCACGCGCGGTGATACAGGCCGATCGTCAGTTGAACATCGTGGATGTTTTAACACGGCATGTAAAGTAGACGGATGATGCAAATGGGTTAAAAAAATCGACGCAAAAACAGCAGTACAAGAATAAATTGCAAAGAGAATTACTAACCGAGCTTTCTTACAGAAAGAAATAAATTATGCATCCAATGGCCAGCAGGACTCCTCAGGCATAATTCCAGTATCTCCATGTGCCCTCAGCTTTACCTGCTGCGCAGCAAGGTCCCATGGATCCTGGTCTAACCAAGCTTGTCCAACTGGATAAGCTAGATAGAGAAACATTAATTTCAAACCAGCTAAATAAAATTAGCGCTCAAGTAGGTAGTTTATTATCGCTTCATTATGGCCAATAGTAATTATTTCAGAACAAATTTTCAGTTTAAGGTAGCTTCACTAAATGAGAACTGTCTTGTTATTAAAATATGTATCAAAGGGAATTTGGACGGTTATTAAATCTTTCTGAACGATTTTTTTCGAACAAGTTGAACGTTTCATCCCTTTTTTGGGACTTCATTAGCAACTCGATCGTTATTGTTCACAAGTCAATATACATTTTTTCTTTTTCAAACTCATACATTTAAACTAACAAAACAAAATAACCCAAAACAAAATAATACTCCCTGGTTCAAAGTACAAGTAAGGTCGCTAGCAGAAGGAAAAAGGTACGCCTACCTTCAGTACCGAAGTAAAACAATAACATACGACGATTACTGACGAATTAGAAATACGGTAAATGAAGCAATTAGACAAATCAAACGCGATTATCGACTGATATGGAACACGATCTATACAGAGCATAAAACAAAAGTATAGAACATGCTAAGAAACCGAAGAAAACACATAAACGAATACGTACAGACCGCAAGAATCACAACAGATGAATGGGAAGAACATTTCATAAATCTGTACAAAATTAGGACGAAGAAGACTAACAATATACGCGAGGAAGAGGAAGAAGAAACATCACATGACTACACCATCAGCACTAAAAAAATTCAAAAAACAACAGACAAACTAAAAAACCATAAGACTTCAGGAACAGACAAGATTACAAACGAACTAATCAAATATGAAGGAAACGCACTAAAAGAGGAATTAAAAGTACCTTCTTTAACACTAGATTGCCTACGCAGGTCATTTTGACTGCTTTTCAATTTCAATTAAAAAAATAAACATTTAAATAAAAACACAGCTTCTTAAAATTTTGTGACTTTTTCTACAACATATAGATGCGTTAATTAATCATTGTTGTTTCCCCCCCTCCTTCATTTCCGGTATACATATGTGTGTTATACCTATATTGCCGAAGAGCAGTCATTTTGACTGCTTGGAAAAGACAAGTTTAACTCTGGATTGAAATAACAGATAACACACAAATTCATGATAAATTGTCGATTTCGACATATATTTGATAAGTTGCAGTTATTCAATAACTAAAGTTATTGTTATTGTTATTCGTACTTGTTATTCGAATCTTTATGCCAGGCCTGGCCACGCGCTTTGTTCCCTTTGAACGCGCTATAACATAATTCAGATGGGAAGAAAGATCACTGAGTGTATTGAAACAGTCAAGCTTGTTATCAACCAAGGCAAAACATAACAGTTGAGGAACAATTATTTCCAACGAAAGCCAGGTGCAAGTTTATACAATATATGCTTATAAACCGAATAAATTTGGCATCAAATTCTGGCTGGCATCAGACATTACTAGCAAGTCGTGTTAAATAGTTTTGCTTACTTGGGGAAAGATGAACAACGACCATCGTCAATGCTCCTAAGCGAATACGTTGTCCTGAAACTTGTCGAACTATATGCAGGCTGTGGAAGAAATGTCACGACCGACAACTTTTTTACGAGCATGTCACTAGCAACGAAATTATTGGCCAAAAAAACTACATTAGTAGGAACTATTAGAGGAAATAAAAGAGAATTACCCAAAGCAGCCAAACAATCGAAGGATAACATRCCTCGTTTTTCCACTCTCCTATATAGATCAGAAAATTGTGTCCTTACAATATATAAAAGYAAACCGAACAAAAGAGTGGCTGTTCTAAGTTCCAGGCATAAATTTGTTAAAATTAATAAGAGTAACAGAAAAATATTACCAGATTCTATTCAGTTGTATAGTAAAACGAAATTTGGAGTCGATATGATAGATCAAATGGCCAGAAAATACACAGTGAAATCTAGTTCGCGTAGATGGCCCCTTCAAATATTTTTTAACATTTTAGATTTAGCTGCAATAAATGCATGGATCCTGTATAAAGAAGTGACCAGAATACAAATAGAACAAAAACAGTTCCTATTTGAATTAGCGGAACTGCTTTCCGCCGATTACACAACCGAAAGGCAGAAAAATTTATCACAACAGGAAAACCCAGAACTATCAATTGCAACATCTTCAAGTACCAGAGATTCTACCAAACGAAAAATTTRTCAAATACGACTTTGCCACAACAACAAAACAAATAATGTCTGTCAAAAATGTCAGAAGTATGTTTGTGGACGATGTACATCCAAAAAGATTTGYACTGTCATTTGCTTGAAATGTCCAGATAATGTATAAATTATTTTTTTTCAAACTAAAATACATTTTTTTTACTGTTAATACTTATTAATAACTTGTTACATAACTGTAAGTGAAATAAAATATATTAAAATTACCTTTAAACAAATTTCTTTGCGCATTAGTTATTTTTTCAAAATGCAGTCATTTTGACTGCTTTCAGGCAATATAGGTATAYACTAAGCTCCCGTCTTTCTAGTGTTAATAATATATTAAACGCAAAAAAAGTGCCAGTGCAATGGAAAGAGAACATAACAATACCCATATTCAAAAAAAGGGACAAAGACAGACACCAAAAATTACCGCGGAATTAGCCTCATAATGCAGCACATAAGTTGATGACGAAAATCCTGGCGAAGGAAATAGARCAGACAGGAATAAGCGAAGAACTGTAGGGCTTTAGATAGAACAGATCCACGGTGGATGCAATATTCGTACTACGACAAATAGCCGAAAAATCCATAGAATTTATTAAACCAATATTTATGTGCTTCGTTGACCTCCAGCTAGCATTTGACAAAGTGAAGCTAGGGGACGTACTACAGCTACTGAGAGCCAGAGGAGTAAACGGCAATATAATACATACAATAAAAGAACTTAACCCTTTCACTACTATGGACCACTATAGTGGCCCTCCATAAGATGCCACTGAGGTACTACGTGCGACTAGCCGCTCTCCATAAATATATTTTTTTAATTTAATTGACATATGCGTTTGGAACGCTTATTGTCTATATAAGTTAAATAAAAGGTGGAAAACAAATATCAATGGCAAGCTTTCACCTAGAGTTAATTCAACAACTTTTAAGTCATTATCAATATTACAATAAGAATACCATTACAAATAAATCAGGACAAACGCCAGGACTTCGCCTCACTGGAAGACAATTCTCGTCGCTATACACAAATGAAAAGACAAAACGGAAGAATCAGCTGCGAAAGTGCATAGACTGTTCAAGAATTGACAAGAGGAGGAGATCGCGATAGCAGTGCCAAATTTGCAATGGTGGTCTATGTGTAACACCATGCTTTAAAAATATCATACGCAGTTACATTATTAAAGGCCATTATAATCATACAATTATATTATATTATGTTATATTATTTTATTATATTGCATAATATTATTTTCTATCATACTATAAATTAAAGAGCGCATGCTAAGACGTTATATATACCCTATTTTCTTCTACCCTTCTATTACCCTTCTAAATACCCTTCTATTTTAAAGAAGGATAAAGTAGCGTCAGATGTTAATAGTTACCGCCCAATTAGTTGCTCTCCAATATAGGAAAAATTTATAAAAAAATAATGAATGATATAATTATAAATGTTTGTTTAACTAATAACGTTATAGATCTGAGAATCAGTACGGATTAAAAAAACGTCACTCTACCTCGCATGCTATTAATAAGTTGTCGTCTGATGTTAACTGGGCTCTTAATGGAGGCAAATGCGTTGATGCTTGTCTTGTCGATCTGGAGAAAACATTTGACACTATTTGAATCAATGGCCGGCCTTATTGATAAGCTAAAAAAAAAAACTTTCTATTAATAGTGATAAAATTAATGAATAACATGATTAGTAATCGGTCATTCCGTGTAATGATCGGTGTCCGAAAATTGCGCCCCTCAGACTAGATAGCAGCACATCTCAGCTAGCATGATTAATGCGCCGTCTGTTKTYGCTWAGRAAAAGACATATCGATTGTTCTTATTGATCAAGGGATCACGCCACTTGACGCGTCAATAGGTCATTGGCCCCCTGTGTCGTCATCCTCTGCGTGTTAATTTCCT
>NW_014570138.1:0-1230 GCF_001313835.1 Polistes canadensis
ATAGTGCGTTCTGTATACCAAATTGTCACTAGGACGTGACACCTCCCCCCTTAAAGAAGATGCAATCAAGAAAATTATTTTCTGGTGCTTCGTAAAGGATCAAAATCACTAGGGAGATCGCTTTCCAAATTAAAACGCACGTGCTTAGCTGAATTTAGAGGTTGCGAGTCGCTTGTGATTTGAACCTCTGGTCGTTCCGATACGATTTCTTTTAATTCTATTTCTTTCGCCTTCTTTGGCGTGTCCTGACGCTCATTTCTGCTTTTCAGATGTAATAACAGGTTCGTTAATAATCCCCAAATAGCGCCAAGAAGGTGCATGCTCCACCCATACACCGTATGCAAAGCATAACCGTGCGAAATCGAATCAACTACTAGTTTTATTAGTTTAAAAATAAACACTGTTCCTAATACTGCTGCACTGACAGTCCTAAATTTTAATAGTCCATTCCACATACGTGTAGTTACCCTTTCAGTTAGTTTTTGCATCTCACCCTCATTCACAAGATTCACAAAATTTAACGTGTCTGAATTTACTTTCTGTCCGGCGGCTCCTCTTGCAATATGGTTCATTATTGATGGTTGTTCCATTGGAAACATAACATGGTCCCGTAGGTTTTCTAGGTCCGACTGGAAATAAATACCGCTTGATGCGAGGGAGCCBGCATCAGTGTACTTCCAATTGAAAGTGGTTTGGGGTTCCAAGATCTGTGGCTTCCCCACGTATGTTGGTTTTGGCAGTAATTGGTACCAGACGCCTTCGACGATGTACTCATGCAGGAGCAAGGCATTGCAGGGCTCCTGCGTGCCTCTGCCCACCAATATCCTAGATTTAGGTTTTAGAAACATACTCGTATTTTGGTATGTTACCGGAAGCTCCCGGAAACAACTATCAGTGTGCCTAACTTTGACTGGAACAGGGGTGCATTTGATAATGTGCGGAACTTCTCCACTGATGACCGCCATGTATCCCGGGCTCCCCCTGATCGTTACAGCAAAAATGTCAGGAAGCATTACCGCTAGTGCGAGTGCGTTTTTGATAACCTCCTTCTCCAATCTGCATCTTTGTTGTAAGAAATTATTATATAAATTTTCCAGCTGATTTTGATGATGTCTTTCTACATAGACGAATTTCGAATTTACATAAGTAAACAAATCCATATTATTAGTTGATAGTTTTGCTTTTGATGTAAATGTCTTATCTCGTCTAGTTTCCAGGATGAATAATTTT
>NW_014570138.1:3751-5109 GCF_001313835.1 Polistes canadensis
CTCATCAGAATCGTATGCGTTTAAAGGAAATATTTTTTTAGTTTCTGTTGGATTCCGTGATAGAGCGTCAGCGTTAGCATTCGTAGTTCCCGCTTTATAGATAATTTTAAACGTATACTCAGCCAATTTCAAACTCCACTTTACTAATCTTGATGTCGTCTCTTTTACCGATTTTAGCAAAACTAGCGGCTTGTGATCAGTTATAAGGGTAAATTCTCGACCGTACAAATATGGCCTAAAATAGTTTGTAGCGAAAACTATTGCTAATAATTCTCTTTCAATCGTGGAATAATTCATTTCAGCTTTATTTAGAATTCGCGAGCAATAAGAGATTGACAAATCCCTACCAACGGGGTCTTGACTCAACACGGCGCCGATTGTATAACTGGATGCGTCCGTTGTGACGTTAAAAGGCAGGGAGAAATTTGGATATTGTAGAATTGGTTCCCTGCACAAGGCATCACGTAGTGAGCAAAATGCGTTTTCCTGACTAGATTCCCATCTAAATGAAGCCTCTTTTTTTAGTAAGTCAGTTAGAGGTTTTGCTACTTTTGAAAAAGCTGGTATAAATCTTCTATAATATCCAGCAAGACCTAAGAATTGGCGAATTGATTTGACGTTGTCTGGACGCGGAAACTCTTTTACTGCCTGTAATTTTTTTGGATCAGGCTTTACGCCGTCCTCTSCTATAACATGGCCCAAATAAGCCACCTCTCGTCTGAGAAACTCACATTTATCGGGCTGCAGTTTTAAATTTGCTATACGAAGACAATGCGCGAGTTTATTAAATTTCGTTTTATTCTCACTGAGCGATCTCGCGTAAAAAACCACGTCGTCCAAATAAACAAACATCTCCTCGCCCTGTAAACCGGTCAAGACATGGTCCATTAACCTCTGAAAAGTTGCTGGAGCGTTCTTTAAACCAAATGGCATTCTATTAAATTCATAATGACCATGCAGGGTTGAGAAAGCTGTCTTCGCGCGGTCATTCGGATGCATTTCGATTTGATGAAATTCGGATTTCAGGTCAAAAATAGAAAAATATTTCGCTGCTCCGAGTTGGTCAAGTATCTCTGTAATATTTGGTATAGGGTACGCATCTTCTACCGTTTTTTCGTTTAGATTCCTATAATCAATCACAATCCGCCACTTTGGTTTACCCCTTGAGTCCGATTTTTTCGGCACAATCCAAATGGGTGAATTGTAGGGTGAAAAAGATGGTCTGTTCGAGAATAAACTACAAAAGAACGTATAGGAGATGGACGAGACAGGCTAATGTGGACTGTATTTGTCTTAATTTCTGGTAGAGTTTGTGTGTAACAAGATTTATTAGATATTATGTACAAAGAAATAGAGAT
>NW_014570138.1:8987-11028 GCF_001313835.1 Polistes canadensis
TGTGACGTCCCAGATGGGGTTGTCAAAAAGAGCAAAAACAATTTCAAATCTTCCGTATTCCCGGTCAATCTTTTTCCAGAATTTACTCGGTTTGGAAGAGTGCCCTGTTTTGAGTCAATCCGTGAACCCGGACTTTACTCGGGATCTGGGCAAGAGGAGCCTTAATCCCAAAATAAGTAGAATATTTTACTTACCTGGGCGCCGCCGTTGTTTGACAGATGTTAAAGATGATTGATAGATGTTTACTCCGCCAGTGACTCGGATAGRCYTTCCYGATAAGAATTGAGGGTTTCGGCTAACAGGAGTTTAATCCCAATTCACAACACAAGATATTTGGTAAAAACAAAGTATATTTTAAACAATAGTTGATATTCAAAAGTACACAAAATTTTATAATCACAATATAAAAAAGAAAACGGCTGAACGCAATATTAAAAGATTATCACTTATCGACGAAAACTGAACGCAGTATTATAAAGTATTAAAAAGAAAAAATGAGTGGACGAACTCTTATAATATAACAATTGTACGAAATGTTGAATTAAGTAAATTATTAACCATTAGTTAATAATTTAGAATAAATATTGATAAAGTATGTCTTCCAGGTAACCGAGTAACGTATAATAAATACTTATCTTGAAAAAGACTTGTCTTATAAGAGAAGTGGTCGTATTAGAAGAGAGACTTTCAGTTAAAATGTATAAGTACAAAATATTTAAGAGCTAGATTTTAAGAGAAGATTTTATGTGTTATATGTATAAGAGTTTTCGGTGGACTGCCCGAAAGGAGTCTCTAAAGTCCTTACGTCGAGTCCCGAACGGCCGAGTGGGAGGTACCCCCACTCGCACTAAGTGCCTTCCACACTACCGACCATCAGCAATTCATGAGAAAGGAATGCGCTGACTCCCTAGCCTTGCACGTGCGACTGAATATCAGTTACAATAAAGCGTGAATTCTCTGAAGAGATATAGGTGCTGAATTACGCTTACGAGATTAAGGTTACAATCAAGCGTGAATTCTCCGAAGAGAGGAAGGTGTCAAGTAACTATCAAACAGAGATTCTCGGAACTGCACGTGCGCCCTACACTTGAGCAAACAGATWTCYTTTCGTKKCACGTGTGCYTTATCACGACTGCGGAATTTTTATGTGCAAGCTAACATTATTACCCTGCATAAATGTWAATAACTATTTGTTTTATTTATTATTAATAATTGTCAAGGTTTMTCTTTGACTAAAAGAAGTAATGAGATTTATAATAATAATGTTATTTGCAGCAATCATTTAAACAAAACGAGTTTAATTGTCACATTAATTAATCATTAAACAACAAGTGTCGGTAATGTAGGAGCACGAAGTCGGTAATACCGACTTCCACTTGCCAGAAGACCATTTATTGACATTAGTTGTCGGTAAGGCAGACCATTTATTGACATTAGTTGTCGGTAAGGCAGACCACCTTATGAACAACAATTGACATACGCCCTATTATTACAATGCTGTCCAAAATGATAATTACCAATAGTCGTTCATAAGAGTACAAAATAAAAATAGAATTTAAAATGAATATAATACAAAAGCGAACTACCTTACGGTTATTTGTTACACAATGGTAAATTATCCTAGTAATCGTATCGCAACCACGCGCAAATGCAAATAAAAATATACAAGTGACATAATTTTTAAAAATTTTCGAAAATATGATAGGAGGACAAATCACAATCAACGGATAGTGCGTTCTGTATACCAAATTGTCACTAGGACGTGACATACAATATTTCATGGTTACTTAACGTGAAGAATTCAATTCTTTTTCAACGAATCTTGATTGTAGTAAACCTGACATCCATTCTGTTTTGTTTCTAGTAGCACAATTAAACCGACGTTAAAAATGTTTAAATATTTTAGAAAAGAAATTTTTGCTACTTTCTGAATTAAACCGTAGTTCAAAACTATCAGATACATAAAGAATTGCTATGAAACAAAAGCTGTAAAACATTTTCTTTTAAGTTTTCAAGCGTATACTAACAAATAAAAAGTGTT
>NW_014570138.1:11183-18053 GCF_001313835.1 Polistes canadensis
AACAACTGCAGTTCAAAAAAAGGAAAAAAATCATTTTATTACATAGACGCAACAGACGACCGTACATGCGGTACGTTTGTTACGCAGTAAATCTGTCATTAGGACGGGACTTGTCRGAGGCAATCGCGAACGCGGAACGCGACCTTGACGTGTTAGTAGGTGCGATTGAGGAGCTTGGCCTCGAGGTAGCGCCACACAAGACGGAGGCAATGGCCTTCCCTGCCTCTGCCCTCCGCAGACGCAGGAATGTTCCGGCCCCCGCCATTAGGGTTAGGGGGTCTAGGGTTTTTATAGGTTCCAGAGTCAAGTACCTGAGCGTGGTGTTAGACTCTAGCTTCACTTTTAGGTTCAACTCGGCGGCCTTGATCCCGAAAACGGAGGGGATCCTCCGGTCTCTGGGAAGGATCCTTCCGAACCTTCATGGACCACGGGAGAAGAAGAGAGTCCTCTACGGTAGCGTGATCCAATTAGTGCTCATTTATGGGGCACCAGTGTGGTTGCGCGCTGTTGTGGGGGACATGCGTGTCAAGCGGGCCATTCGATCGTTTTAGAAGAGATTGACGATCAGGGTGTGTTGCGCATATAAGACGGTGTCGTTCCATGCAGCGATGATGGTTGCGGGAATCATTCCTCTCGATCATCTTGCGCCCCGACTGGCAGAGGTGTATGTCACCCTTAATGATGCGAAGGGACCTGTTCCTCCAGTCATTAAGGCGGCGCTAGCCACTGAGGCCAGGAGGATGGCGGTTGCTGCATGGAAGGAAGAGAAATGAGGTTTGACGGGGGTAACGGGAGAAACGGGGGCGCGGGTTAGGGCACCTATTGCCGATAGGTTGGATGAGTGAGTTGAAAGGCCGCACTCCATAAGTACGACCTTTCACACCACTCAGCTGATGACCGGACATGGTTGCTTCCCTGCGTTACTTTCTAGAATAGGAAAGGCGGTATCTCCGCAATGCTTTCACTGCGGAGCAAATGTAGACGACTCTGACCACACCCTGGTCGACTGCCCTGCGTGGATAAGTGAGCGGGACGGTCTTGTTGGGAACTTGGGGGGGGGTGCATTTCTCCCTCTCCGGCATAGTCAGGGCATCCTTGGATATGCCGGGGGGTTGGGATGCATTCCGGTCTTTCGCGGGGCGCGTAATAAGGGCGAAAGAGGATGCGGAGAGAGAGAGAGAACGGAGGTATGGGAGAAGGTTGCGTGCGGTGCCGCAGAGGAGACTTGCTCCTAGGGTGCCCCCTCGGGCGAGACTTTCCGTGGCTGGGGCGACGAATAACTGACAGCTGTGCGTCGCTTCCCCCTCATTGTATGGAGTTTATATTATACTGGAGTGTGATGGCTGTGTGTAAATACGGTATGAGAGTGGAGTGGGCCTGACCGGAACATTGTTTTATTGTAAGGTCAGGCTCGGAGTGAGTGAGTAGTCTGCGTCTCCAGTTGTATCTGTTGAGTGCGCCTAGGTATGAGAGATTGCGCCTCCGGGGAGGAAACTCTACCGTTAAGAGCGCCGGATGTAGGAGTGTGTGTGTTTGTGCGGGAGAAAGCGTGGCAAACTTCCGGCTGGGCTTATTAGGGGAGAGGCACACAGGTAATTTGAACTGTACAGACTGTGCGTTGCGCCTGCGTCATCTCCTCGCAGGAGACTTGGCACCAGGTGGGTTTTTAGTCGGTAAGAATCCGACACTCCCTTGAGTACCGGGCTCAAGGGGCCTATTGAAAGTTTTCCCCCTGACGCAAAAAAAAAAAAAAAAGTGTTGAAACGTCGTGGTTGCATTGGGGATGCGTCCGGGTTAGAACGTCGGGGTTGGTTTAGGGTTTAAACGTCCAGGTGGCTTTAAGGATAGGTCATGGTTGGAACGTCAGGTTTGCTTTAGGCATGCGTCAGGGTTGAAACGTCATAGTTGCTTTAGGCTTGAAACGTCGGTGTTGCTTTAGGGTTGCGTCAGTGTTGGAACGTCAGGGTCGCTTAAGGGATGCATAAGGATTTGAAATTTAGGGTTGCTTTAGGGATGCGTCGGGGTTGGAACGTCAGGGTTGTTTTAGGGATGCTTCAGTGTTGGAAGATCAGGGTTGCTTTAGGGTTGGAACATCAGGGTTGCTTTAGGGATGCGTCGGGGTTAAAACGTCAGGGATGCTTTAGGGTAGGAAAGTCGGGGTTGCTTTCGGGATGCGTCAGGGCTGGAACGTCGGACTCGCCTTAGGGGTTTGTCAGGGTTAGAACGTCGGGGTTGCTTTAAGAATGCGTCAGCGTTGGAACTTTGAAGTCGCTTTAGGGATGCGTCAGGGTTTGTACGTCAGGGTTTCTTTAGGGATGCGTCAGGGTCGGAACCACAAGGTCGCTTTAGGCTTGCGTCAGTGTTGGAAAATCGGGGATGCGTCAGGGTGAGAACGTCGGAGTAGCTTTAGGGTTGCTTTAGAGGTGGAAAGTTGAGGTTGCTTTAAGGATGCTTCAGTATGAAATTCAGGGTTGCTTTAGGGATGCGTTAGGGTTGAAACGTCAGGGTTGTTTTAGGGATGCTTCAGTGTTGGAAGATCGGGGTTGCTTTAGAGTTGGAACGTCAGGGTTGCTTTAGGGTTTGAACGTCGGGGTTGCTTTAAGGATATGTCTTGGTTGGAACGTCAGGGTTTCTTAAGGGATGCGTCAGGGTTAGAACGTCGTTGTTGCCTTACGGTTGCGTCAGGGTTGGAACGTCGTAGTTGCTTTAAGGATGCGTCATGGTTAGAACGTCAAGGTTGCTTTATGGTTGGAACGTCAGTGGTTTTTTATGGATGCGTTAGGGTTGAAACGTCGGGGTTGCTTTGGGGATGCGTCCGGGTTAAAACGTCGGGGTTGCTTCCGCGTTGGAACGTCCGGATAATTTTAAGGATATGTCATGTTTGGAACGTCAGGTTTGCTTTAGGGATGCGTCAGGGTTGAAACGTCAGGGTTGCTTTAGGGTTGAAACGTCGGGGTTGCTTTAGGGTTGCGTCAGGGTTAGAACGTCAGTGTTTCTTTAGCGATGCGTCAGGGTTGGAACGTAAGGGTCGCTTTAGGGATGCATAAGTATTTGAAATTAAGGGTTGCTTTAGGGATGTGTCGGGGTTAGAACGTCAGGGTTGTTTTAGGGATACTTCATTGTTGGAAGTTTGGGGTTGCTTTAGGGTTAGAACGTTAAGGTTGCTTTGGTGATGCGTGAGGGTTCAAACGTCGTGGTACCTTCAAGGATGCGGCAGGGTTGAAACGTCAGAGTCGCTTTGGGGATTTGTCAGGTTTAGAACGTCGGGGTTTCTTTGGGGATGCGTCAGGGTTGAAACTTCAAAGTCGCTTTAGGGATACTTAAGGGTTTGTACGTCAGGGTTTCTTTGGGGATGCGTCAGGTTTAGAGCGTCAGGGATGCTTTAGGGATGCATTAGGGTTAGAACGTCGGGATTGCTTTCGGGATGCGTCAGGGTTGGAACGTCAGGGTTGCTTTTGGGTTGGAATGTCGGGGTTGCTTTAAGGATGTGTTAGGGTTGGAACATCAGGGCTGCTTTTAGTTTGCGTCAGGGTGGGAACGTCGGGGTCGCTTTGGTGATTCGTCAAAGTTAGAACGTCGGGGTTGCTTTGGGGATTCGTCAGGGTTTGAACGTAGGGGTTGCTGTTGGGATGCGTCAGAGTAGGAAATTCGGAGTTGCTTTCGGGATGCGTCAGGGCTGGAACTTCGGATTCGCTTTAGGGATTTGTCAGGGTTAGAACGCCGAGCTTGCTTTGGGGATGCATCAGGGTAGGAACATCGAGGTCGCTTTAGGGATGCGTCAGGGTTTGTACGTCATAGTTTCTTTAGGGATGCGTCAGGGTTGGAACGACGAGGTCGCTTTAGGGTTGCGTCAGTGTTGGAACATCGGGGATTCGTCATGGTGGGAACGTCGGAGTGGCTTTTGGGTGGCTTTAGGGTTAGAACGTTGAGGTTGCTTAAGGGATGCGTCACGGTTTGAAATTCAGGGTTGCTTTAGGGATGCGTCGGGGTTGGAACCTCAGGGTTGTTTTTGGGATGCTTCAGTGTTGGAAGATCGGGGTTGCTTTAGGGTTATAACGTCAAGGTTGCTTTGATGATGCGTCAGGGTTGGAACGTCAGCGTATACTAACAAATAAAAAGTGTTAGGTTCATTAAAAACATTCAAATAACGTTCATATTTAAGAAACTGCAATCTTAAAAAAAGGAAAAAATCATTTTAATATAACTTTTTTTGGTTAGATTACGTGAAGGATTCAATTCTTTCCAAACAAAACTCGATGATAGTAAAGCTGACATCTATTCTGTTTAGTTTCTAATTGCACACTTTTTCCTTCGCTAAAAAATTTTTAATAATTCTAAAAAGAAATTTTTGCTACTTTCTGGATTAAATCGTAGGTAATAATTATAGAAAATCAAAAAAAGTCTACTTACCAGAAGCTATGACACGTTTTCTGTCCAGCTTTAAAGCGTATACCTACAAATAAAAAGTGTTAAGTCAAATAAAATCTAGCAAATAACATTTATATTTCAACAACTGCAGTTCAAAAAAAGTGAAAAAATCCTTTCAATACCATTTTTTTAGTTACTTAACGTGAAGAATTCAATTTTTTTTCAACAAAACTCGATTGCAGTAGGCCGGACATTTATTTTGTTTTGTTTATAGTTGAAGATTTTTACCGTCGCTAAAAATGTTGTAATATATTTTAAAAGAATTTTTCGCTACTTTCTGGAATAAATTGTAGTTAAAAATTATAAAATTTCTAAAAAAGTGCTATATAACAAAAGCTATAAAACGTTTTTTTTCAAGTTTTAAAGCGTTACTAACAAATAAAAAGTGTTGCGTCCTATAAGATCCAGTAAATAACATTTATATTTCAACAACTGCAGTCCAAAGAATGGAAAAAACAACTTTATTAAAACATTTTTTTGTTACTTTACGTGAAGAATCCAATTCTTTTTCAACGAAACTTGATTGTAGTCAACCTGACATCTATTCTGTCTTGTTAATAATAGCACAATTTACCGTCACTATAAATTTTTCAATATATTTAAAAAAAATTTTTGCTATTTTTAGAATAAGACCGTAGTTCAAAACTATTAGGTAAATAGAGAAAAGATATATAACAAAAGCTGTAGAACGTTTTCTTTCAAGTTTTAAAGCGTATACTAACAAACAAAAAGGGTTTCCGTTCAATAAAATCAAGTAAATAACAGTTATATTTCCACAACTGCAGTCAAAAAAAAGAAAAAAAAACATTTTATTACAACATTTTTTGGCAACTTAACGTAAAGAACTCAATTCTATTACAACGAAACTCGATTGTAGTAAACCTAACATCTATTCTGTCGTGTTTCTTATAGCACATTTATACCTTCACAACAAAGTTTTATTATATTTAAAGAGAAATTTTTGCTACTTTCTGAATTAAACCGTAGTTCAAAACTATCAGATACATAAAGAAATGAAATATAACAAAAGCTGTAAAACGTTTTCTTTTAAGTCTTAAAGTGTATACTAACAAATTGAAAGTTTTATGTCCCATAAAATCAAGCAAATAACATTTATATTTCGTCAACTGCAGTCTAAAGAAAGGAAAAAAATTATTTTATTAAAACATTTTTTTGTTTGCTTTACGTGAAGAACTCAATTCTTTTTCAACGAAACTTGATTGTAGTAAACCTGACATCGATTCTGTCTTGTTTCTAATAGCAAATTTTTTGCTTTACAAGAAAGATTTAATATAATTAAAGAGAAATTTTTGCTACTTTCTGAATTGAACGGTAGTTCAAAACTAGCAGATACATAAAGAAATGCTATATAAGAAAGCTGTAAAACATTTTCTTTCCAGTTTTAAAGCGAATACAATCAAAGAAAAAGTTCAACGTTCAATAAAATCCAGCAAAAACATTTAAATTTCTACAACTGCAGTCCAAAGAACGAAAAAAATTACGGAATTACAACATTTTTGGGTTACTTTACGTGAAAACCTCAATTCTTTTTCAACGAAACTCGATTGTAGCAAACTAGACATCCATTTTCTCTTGTTTCTAATAGACCATTTTTACCTTCACAAAAAAGATTTAATATATTTAAAAAGAAATTTTTGCTACTTTCTGAATAAAACCGTAGTTCATAACTAGCAGATACATAAAGAAATGCTGTATAAAATAGGCTGTAAAACGTGTTTTTTGAAATTTAAAAGCGAATACTTACAAATCGAGGGTTTCATGTCCAATAAAATCAAGTAAATAACATTTATATTTTAAAAACTGCAGTCTAAAGAAAGGAAAAAAATTATTTTATTAAAACATTCTTTTGTTTGCTTTACGTGAAGAACTCAATTCTTTTTCAACGAAACTTGATTGTAGTTAACCTGACATTGATTCTATCTTGTTTCTAATAGCAAATTTTTTTCTTTACAAGAAAGATTTAATATATTAAAAAAAATATTTGCTTTTTTCTGAATTAAACTATAGTTTATAACTAGCAGATACATTAAGAAATGCTATTTAAAAAAAGCTGTAAAACGTTTTCTTTCAAGTTTTATAGCGCATACTAACAAATAAAAAGTGTTACGTTTAATAAAATCCAGCAAATAACATTTATATTTCTACAACTGCAGTCCAAAGAAAGGAAACAAATCATTTKATTACAACATTTTTTTGTTACTTTACGTAAAAAACTTAATTCTTCTTCAACGAAATTTAATTGTGGTAAACCAGACATCCATTCTGTTTTGTTTCTGATAGCATATTTTTACCTACACAACAAAGATTTAATATATTTAAAAAGAAATTTTTGCTACATTCTGGATTAAACCGTAGTTCGAAACTAGCAGATACATAAAGAAATGGTTTATAAAAAAAGCTATAATACGTTTTCTTTCAAGT
>NW_014570138.1:20061-22744 GCF_001313835.1 Polistes canadensis
AAAAGCTGTAAAACGTTTTCTTTTAAGTTTTAAAGCGTATAGTAACAAATAAAAAGTGTTACGTTCAATAAAATCCAGCATATAATATTTATAATTCAACAACTGCAGTTCAAAAAAAGGAAAAAAATCATTTTAAAACAACATTATTTAGTTACTTTACGTTACGAACTCAATTCATTTCAACGAAAATGGAAAGTGATAAACCTGACTTCCATTCAGTTTTGTTTCTAGTAGCACATTTTACCTGTCGCTAAAAATGTTTAAATATATTTATTACAGAAACTTTTACTACTTTCTGAATTAAGCCGTAGTTCAAAACTATCTGATACATACAGAAATGCTATATAAAAAAAGCTGTAAAACGTTTCCTTTCAAGTTTTAAAGCGTATACTAACAAATAGAAAGAGTTATGTTCCATAAAATCCAGCAAATAACATTTATAATTCAACAACTGCAGTTCAAAAAAAGGATAAAAATCATTTTATTACAACATTTTTTTTTTACCGAATGTGACGAATTAAATTCTTGTTCAACGAAACACGATTGAAGTAAACCTGACGTCCAATCTGTCCTGTTTCTAATAGCACATTTTTACCTTCACTAAAAAGATTTAACATATTTAAAAAGAAATTTTGGCTACCTTCTAAATTAAACCGTAGTACAAAACTATCAGATATATAAAGAAATGCTATATAACAAAAGCTGTACAACGTTTTCCTTTCAGTATTAAAGCGTATACTAACAAATAAAATGTTTTACGTTCAATAAAATCCAGCAAATAACATTTGTAATTTAACAACTGCAGTTCAAAAAAAGGAAAAAAATCATTTTTAAACAACATTATTTAGTTACTTTACGTGACGAACTCAATTCATTTCAACGAAAATCGATTGTGATAAACCTGACTTCCATTCAGTTTAGTTTCTAGTAGAACATTTTAACTGTCGCTAAAAATGTTTAAATATATTTAATACAGAAATTTTTACTACTTTCTGAAATAAGCAGTAGTACAAAACTATCAGATACATAAAGAAATGGTTTATAACAAAAGCTGTAAAACGTTTTTCTTTAAGTTTAAAAGCGTATACTAACAATTAGAATGTTTTACGTTCAATAAAATCCAGCAAATACCATTATTAATTCAACAACTGCAGTTCAAAAAAAAGAAAAAAATCATTTTATTACAACATTTTTTGGTTTCCTAACGAGACGAATTCAATTCTTTTTCAAAGAAATTTGATAGTAATAAACCTGACATCCATTCTGTTTGGTTTCTAGTAGCACATTCTAACCGTCGCTAAAAATCTTTAAATTTATTTAGATTGAAATTTTTGCGACTATCTGAAATCAATCGTAGTTCAAAACTAGCAAATACATAAATAAATGCTATATAAAAAAAGGTGTAAAACGTTTTCTTTCTAGTTTTAAAGCGTATACTAACAAATAAAAAGTGTTACGTTCAATAAAATACAGCATATAATATTTATAATTTAAAAACTGCAGTTCAAAAAAAGGAAAAAAATCATTTTAAAACAACATTATTTAGTTACTTTACGTAACGAACTCAATTCATTTCAACGAAAATCGATTGTGATAAACCTGACTTCCATTCAGTTTGTTTCTAGTAGCACATTTTAACCGTCGCTAAAAATGTTTAAATATATTTAATACAGAAATTTTTACCACTTTCTGAATTAAACCGTATTTCAAAACTATCAGATACATAAAGAAATGCTATATAAAAAAAGCTGTACAACGTTTTCTTTCAAGTTTTAAAGCGTATACTAACAAATAAAAAGTGTAATGTTTAATAAAATCCAGAAATAAAATTTATAATTCAACAACTGCAGTTCAAACAAAGAAAAAAAATACTTTTGTTTAAACATTTTTTTGTTACCTAATGTGACGAATTAAATTCTTGTTCAACGAAACACGATTGAAGTAAACCTGACGTCCAATCTGTCCTGTTTCTAATAGCACATTTTTACCTTCACAAAAAAGATTTAATATATTTAAAAAAAAATTTTTGCTACCTTCTAAATTAAACCGTAGTACAAAACTATCAGATATATAAAGAAATGCTATATAACAAAAGCTGTACAACGTTTTCCTTTCAGTTTTAAAGCGTATACTAACAAATAAAATGTTTTACGTTCAATAAAATCCAGCAAATAACATTTGTAATTCAACAACTGCAGTTCAAAAAAAGGAAAAAAATCATTTTATTACAACATTTTTTGGTAACTAAACGTGMAGAACTTAATTCTTTTTTAACGAAAATCGATGGTAATAAACCTGGCATCCATTCTGTTTGGTTTCTAGTAGCACAATTTAACCGTCGCTAAAAATAAATAAATATACTTAAAAAGAATTTTTTGCTACTTTCTGAAATAAATCGTAGTTCGAAACTATCAGATAAATAAAAAAATGCTTTATAACAAAAGCTGTAAAACGTTTTCCTTTAATTTTAAAAGCGTATACTAGCAAATAAAAAGTGTTACTTTCAATAAAATCCAGCCAATAACATTTATAATTAACAACTGCAGTTCAAAAAGAGAAAAAAAATCATTTTAAAACAACATTATTTAGTTACTTTACGTGACGAACTAAATTCATTTCAACGAAAATCGATTGTGATAAACCTAACTTCCATTCAGTTTTGTTTCTAGTAGAACATTTTAAC
>NW_014570138.1:24257-25867 GCF_001313835.1 Polistes canadensis
CTTTCTGAATTAAACCGTAGTTCCAAACTATCAGATACCTAAAGAAATGCTATATAAAAAGCTGTAAAACATTTTCTTTCAAGTTTTAAAGCGTATACTAACAAATAAAATGTGTTACTTTCAATAAAATCAAGCAAATAAAATTTAGAATTCAACAATTGCAATTCAAAAAAAAGAAAAAAATCATTTTATTACAATATTTTTTGGTTACTAAACGTGGAGAACTTAATTCTTTTTCAACGAAAATCGATTGTAATAAACCAGGCATCCATTCTGTTTTGTTTCTAGTAGCACAATTTAACCGTCGCTATAAATATATAAATATATTTAAAAAGAAATTTTTGCTACTTTCTGAATTAAATCGTAGTTCAAAACAATCAGATACATAAAGAAACGCTTTATAACAAAAGCTGAAAACGTTTTCCTTTAAGTTTTAAAGCGTATACTAACAAATAAAAAGTTTAACGTTCAATAAAATCCAGCAAATATCATTAATAATTCAACAACTGCAATTCAAAAAAAAGGAAAAAAATCATTTTCTAACAACATTTTTTGGTTACCTAATATGAAGAATTTAATTCTTTTTCAACGTTATTTGATTGTAGTAAACCTAACGTCCTTCTGTCTTGTTTCTAATAGCACATTTTTACCTTCACAAAAAAGATTTAATATATTAAAAACGAAATTTTTGCTACTTTATAAATTAAACCGTAGTTCAAAACTTTTAGATACATAAAGAAATGCTATATAACAAATGCTATACAACGTGTTCTTTCAAGTTTTAAAGCTTATACTAACAAATAAAAAGTGTTACGTTCAATAAAATCCAGCAAATAACATTTATAATCCAACAACTGCAGTTCAAAAAGAGGGAAAAAATCATTTTATAACAACATTTTTTTGCTACTTTACGTGAAGAACTCAATTCTTTTTCGACGATAATCGATTGTGATAAACCTGACATCCATTCTGTTTTGTTTTTAGTAGCACATTCTAACCGTCGCTAAAAATCTTTAAATTTATTACGATTGAAATTTTTGCGACTTTCTAAAATCATCCGTAGTTCAAAACTAGCAAATACATAAATAAATGCTATATAAAAAAAGGTGTAAAACTTTTACTTTCAAGTTTTAAAGCGTATACTAAGAAATAAAAAGTGTTATGTTCAATTGTGACGTCCCAGATGGGGTTGTCAAAAAGAGCAAAAACAATTTCAAATCTTTCGTATTCCCAGTCAATCTTTTTGTTCCAGAATTTACTCGGTTTAGAAGAGTGCCCTGTTTTGAGTCCATCCGTGAAGCCGGACTTTACTCGGGATCTGGGCAAGAAGAGCCTTAATCCCAAAATATGTAGAATATTTTACTTACCTGGGCGCCGCCGTTGTTTGGCAGATGTTAAACATGATTGATAGATTTTTACTCCGCTAGTGACTCGGATAGACATTCCTGACAAGAATTGAGGGTTTCGGCTAACAGGAGTTTAATCCTAATTCACAACACAAAATATTTGGTAAAAACAAAGTATATTCTAAACAATAGTTGATATTCGAAAGTACACAAAATTTTATAATCACAATATTAAAAAGAAAACGACTAAACGCAATATTAAAA
>NW_014570138.1:29507-30800 GCF_001313835.1 Polistes canadensis
GATCGTAGTAAAATTTTGATCTGATTTTAGCTCCCACCAGGTTCCGTCTTGCAATGTTCTGAGACGTTTTAATCTTATTAACTAAATCTAAATAATATTCTAAATATGTGTTCTCTAAAGCTACGTTAGTATATACGTCTGCAGAGGGTATATTAGCCTTTTTCGCAAATATTAATTCATGAGGGGTAAACCTGGTTCCCTCGTGCGTACTGGTGTTATATGTGAACATGGCGTGTGTTAACCATTTATCCCACTCGCTCTTTTTGTTTATATAATGTTTTAGATATTCTATTAATACGATACAGGATCTTTCTAGTGATCCATTTAACTGGGGATAAAACGCCGTTGTTCTTATTTGTTTCAGATTATATTGTTTAGCTATTGCCTTTAAAAGTGAACTAGTAAAGTTCGCTBCCTGGTCAGTCAATATAGATCGTGTTGCCCCGAAAATATTGCAAACATTATGGACCAATACCTCGGCAATATCTATGGACGTAGTTGCTTTTAATGGTGTAGCAATAAAATATTTAGTAAGTGCGTCTTGTATTGTAAGAATATATCTATTTCCTGATTTCGTTTCAGGCAGTGGCCCGACCATGTCCATGGATATTTTGTCGAATGCCGCTCCCGGCGTGTTAGTAAGTATCATAGGCTCTTTGGATTTTACTTTTACTAATTTCTTTAAATGACAACTTGTACAATTTTTAAAAAATCACTTATGTCCTTTTTCAAATTTGGCCAATGATATTTACGTCGAATTCTATTATATGTTTTTGTGACGCCCTTGTGTCTACCAATAGGCGAGGAGTGACATTCGGCAAGGATGTCCTCTCGCAGTTCTAACTTAGGAACTAAAATTTGGTTTAAACAGATGGTAATGCAGCAATTTTCTAATTTAAACGTGTTACATAATTTCTTTTGAATCCGAGGCCATAATATGTCGTCCAAGCATTGTGTCTTGGCGATGCTAAAGGATTTTAAGTTAAGCTCTCGTACTACTGAGAGCAAGGAACCAATTGCCTCGTATATCGTTACCAATTTTGTTTTGTTTGCGATGTTTTCTTTTATAGGGAAAATTATTAATTTATTTCCCCCTATGTTGGTCACCTTGGCACGAGCTAAAGTTAGATCTTTAACATGCGGAATAAGTTTTGTTTGTTCTAATARTTTAGCACCAGTATCGCATGGTGTGCCATTTAAATCGGTGAATATTACAATATTATCATGCCTTAATTGTAGAGAGTCTTGTGAGACTCCTACATTTTCTGTTATCTTTATTATATTATTGTTTAT
>NW_014570138.1:32058-33997 GCF_001313835.1 Polistes canadensis
TTGGTATAGGGTACGCATCTCCTACCGTTTTTTCGTTTAGATTCCTATAATCAATCACCATCTGCCACTTTGGGTTACCCCTTGAGTCCGACTTTTTCGGCACAATCCAAATGGGCGAATTGTAGGGTGAAAGAGATGGTCTTATTATGCCATCGTTGAGCAACTCCGAGGTTTGTTTTTTTACCTCTTCCTTATGAATTAGCGGAAATCTATATTGTCTGGTGTGCACCGGAATGTCATCGGTAGTAATTATTTGATGTTGTAAAAGGGCGGTGCTACCAAGCGGTTCGCCAGGAAGATGAAAAATATCTGCGTTTTTGCCTAGTATTTTAGAAACGGATTYTGCCTCTTYCRTGTTTAGATGATCAAGGCGAAGGAGTGCTTTAACAGAGTCTGRTCTGGAGAAGGTTGGAGGTTTAGGAGATTCTTGACTTTTACTTGTTTTATTGGGATCAGTGCAAGGGGATTCGGAGATATTATRAAGAGTGTGCAAGCATTCGTTTAAATTTTTAACTTCGGATGTAGATTTATAGGATTCACATTGTAAAYTTGGAAGAGTTCCTATATTATACGCTAAAAGTTCCAATTTTGGAATTTGTAAAGAAACAAATCTCGAAGTTGTATTAATGAGTCTGAAATAGGCTTTTTCATCTAGGTTCCCTACAAGCGCTTCGCTGGCATAAACTTTTTTTGGAAGCTGTATTCGCGGAATATAACCGTCTTTAACGTCGGCGGTTGTAACGTGGCAGAAAATCACCTTTGAAGTTCAATGTGGAATGCTAACTTTTTCGCCAACCGTAAATGAAACTTTTTTATTTTTTACTATAAGCACTTCCCTGTTATAGTCAATATTTGTCGGAGTGGAACGAAGGAACTCGTTGCCTAATATTCCATTCGCAGAAATAGGGAAGTGGTTGTCTACCACGTGAAATGTGGTCCTTTCTCCGAAAATAATTGTTTCGACAGTACACAATGTTTTCTGTGTGTCGGGAGAGATACCCGTCAGTTGCACTATTCTTTTTGTATTTATAATTGTCCCCCTAGCTAGGTTTTTTATTTTTATCAAACTTATATCAGCGCCTGTGTCTATCATAAGTGTCACTGCCTCTCTTAATCGTGGAGAAGCCGTAGTGACATATGGAGCCGTCCAAATATTATTATGTCTTATGTGCTTGACTTCGACGGTCCCGCTTTCGGATTCGGGCTTTGTGGACGCTGTTCTGGTGTTGGGGAGCGACGAGCGTCGTCTGACGTTCCCCTCACCCCGTTHCCCTGATTCCTTTTTCCTAATTGGTACTTTAACTTTCGACAGTCGAATATTATGTGTCCTTAGTTCCTACAATAGGAGCATTTCATTGGACTTCTATATCCCGCTTCTGTTCGAGATGTTGAATTGTTTGGAGAGGTTCGACCGGACTTATTCGAATTATCTTGTTTCCTTTTGAAACATCTACCCTCCGTGTGGCCCTGTTTTTGACAGTAGTCGCATACCGCCTTCCTAAAACAGTCACCATCCTTATGTCCAGGTTTGTGACAGTGCTCGCAAACTATATTCTCCTTAATTTGCCGAATATTAGCTACACGGTTTAAAAATGTAGGAGAGGCGTTTCTTTTTTTATCGTCTTTAATTTGCCTGTCGAACCCTAAAATTCCCATTTTACTATCTTCCTYCTTTATTTGCTTGTCTATTTTCAGGAGGCAAATGAGAATCTCATCAAAGCTGCTGTAATATTCAAATTTTAAGGCGGTCTTATAGTCTCGGGGTAGGCCCATAATGAGCGCGTCTAATCCCTCCTTTTCGATGGCTAATTCTACCCTGCGTTCTACATGCACTGAATTTTTAATTGTTTCATCAAGAATAGATTGAGTAAGTTCTTTTATTCGACTAAAATAATCGAGTATATGTTCGCCCGGCTTCATAAACTCTGTAGCGAGCTGT
>NW_014570138.1:35802-37603 GCF_001313835.1 Polistes canadensis
AATATCAGTTACAATCAAGCGTGAATTCTCGGAAGAGATATAGGTGCTGAATTACGCTTACGAGATTAAGGTTACAATCAAGCGTGAATTCTCCGAAGAGATATAGGTGCTGAATTACGCTTACGAGATTAAGGTTACAATCAAGCGTGAATTCTCCGAAGAGAGGAAGGTGTTAAATTACGCTTACGAGATATAGATTACAATCAAGCGTGAATTCTCCGAAGAGAGGAAGGTGTTAAATTACGCTTACGAGATATAGATTACTATCAAGCGTGAATTCTCCAAAGAGAGGAAGGTGTCAACTTACTATCAAACAGAGATTTTCGGAACTGCACGTGCGCCCTACACTTGAGCCAACAGATTTCCTTTCGTTGCACGTATTCCTTATCACGACTGCGGGATTTTTATGTGCAAACTAACATTATTACCCTGCATAAATGTTAATAACTATTTGTTTTATTTATTAATAATAATTGTCAAGGTTTATCTTTGACCAAAAGTAGTAATGAGATTTATAATAATAATGTTATTTGCAGCAATCATTTAAACAAAACGATTTCCGATAGTAATTGTCACATTAATTAATCATTAAACAACAAGTGTCGGTAATGTAGGAGCACGAAGTCGGTAATACCGACTTCCACTTACCAGAAGACCATTTACCRMWATWARYTGTCGGTAAGGCAGACCATTTACCGACATTAGCTGTCGGTAAGGCAGACCACCTTATGAACAACAATTGACATACGCCCTATTATTACCTTGCTGTCCAAAATGATGATTACCAATGGTCGTTCATAAGAGTACCAAATAAAAATAGAATTTACAATGAATATAATATAAAGCGAACTACCTTACGGTTATTTGTTAAATAATGGTAAATTATCCTAGTAATCGTATCGCAATTACGCGCAAACGCAAATAAAAATATACAAGTGACAAAATATTAAAAATTTTCGAAAATATGATAGGAGGAAAAATCACAATCAACGGATAGTGCGTTCTGTATACCAAATTGTCACTAGGACGTGACACAATAATATTCAGCAAATAACATTTATAATTAAACAACTGCAGTTCAAAAAAGAAAAAAAATCATTTTCTTACAACATTTTTTGTTCACTTAACGTGAAGAACTCAATTCTTGTTCAACGAAACTCGATTGAAGTAAACCTTACTTCCAGTCTGTCTTGTTTCTAATAGCACATTTTTACCTTCACAAAAAAGATTTAATATATATGAAAATAAATTTTTGCTACCTTCTAAATTAAACCGTAGTACAAAACTATCAGATATATAAAGAAATGCTTTATTTTAAAAGCTGTGAAACATTTTCCTTTAAGTTTAATAGCGTATACTAACAAATAAAATGTTTTACGTTCAATAAAATCCAGCAAATAACATTTATAATTCAACAACTGCAGTTCAAAAAGAGGAAAAAAATCATTTTAAAACAACATTATTTAGGTACTTTACATGAAAAACTCAATTTATTTCAACGAAAATCGATTGTGATAAACCTGACTTCCCTTCAGTTTTGTTTCTAGTAGCACATTTTTACTGTCGCTAAAAATGTTTGAATATATTTACCACAGAAATTTTTACTACTTTCTAAATCAAGCCGTAGTTCCAAACTATCAGATACATAAAAAAATGCTGAATAAAAAAAGCTGTAAAACGTTTTTATTCAAGTTTTAAAGCGTATACTAAAAAATAAAAAGTGTTAAGTTCAATAAAATTCAGCAAATAACATTTATAATCCAACAACTGCAGTTCAAAAAGAGGGAAAAAATCATTTTAT
>NW_014570139.1:0-2223 GCF_001313835.1 Polistes canadensis
CAATTTAATATTTTATATAAACTATTAAAATTTAATGACAAAATGATTTTATTCAACAAACCATAAAGATATCGGAACATTATATTTCATATTTGGAATATGATCAGGAATAATCGGAACATCTTTAAGATTAATTATTCGATTAGAATTAGGAACTCCAATATCAATAATCAATAATGACCAAATTTATAATTCAATTATTACAGCTCATGCATTAATTATAATTTTTTTTATAGTTATACCATTCATAATTGGAGGATTTGAAAATTGATTAATCCCATTAATATTAGGAGCCCCTGATATAGCTTTCCCACGAATAAATAATATAAGATTCTGACTTCTTCCACCATCTTTATTATTATTATTATTAAGAAATAATAATGACATAGGAGTAGGAACAGAATGAACTATATACCCACCATTATCATCAACTATAGGTCATAACTCATCATCAGTAGATTTTGCCATCTTTTCCTTACATATTGCTGGAATTTCATCAATCATAGGAGCAATTAACTCTATTGTAACTATTTTAAATATACATATTAAAGTTCACTCATTAAATTTTTTACCTATATTTACATGATCAGTTTTAATCACAGCAATTCTATTACTATTATCTTTACCAGTCTTAGCAGGAGCAATCACCATACTATTAACTGATCGAAATTTAAATACATCTTTCTTTGATCCTTTAGGAGGAGGTGATCCAATTCTATTCTAACATTTATTTTGATTCTTTGGTCACCCAGAAGTTTACATTTTAATCTTACCAGGATTTGGTATAATTTCACAAATCATTACTAATGAAACAAGAAAAAAAGAAATTTTTGGCTCATTAGGAATAATTTATGCCATAGTATCAATTGGAATTTTAGGTTTTATTGTATGAGCCCACCATATATTTACAGTTGGATTAGACATTGATACACGAGCCTACTTAACTTCAGCAACTATAATTATTGCAGTCCCAACTGGAATTAAAGTATTTAGTTGAATAGCAACAATTTATGGATCTAAATTATAAAAGCTGGTGATTCCGATTACGCGATTGTTAGTGGTGGAATCTTAAGCTTACTTCCCCAAACATCTTATCAACTTTTGGAATTAGGTAATATAATAGTATGCTAGGTATGATTACTTCCAGAACTTGAAAGTAAAGACAAAAAGGCAATATTTTTTTATATTTGTATCATTTCAATGATAAATAAAACAGCAGCAAGTACAATATTTTCTTAATTTATAAATAATTTGTTGTTTTTTTGTTCCATCACTTAGGTTTATTGTCAAAAGACGGGGTAAATAAATCTTTTAATAAGAATGCTTCTGGATTCTCGAGAAGCGAGTCGATAGGAACAAATTTTCCTTCAAAGAGCAAAACATGCAAAGCGAGTTTATGCCGAGGTCATTAATCTTTACGTTGGGAACACAGATGCCATTCCCAGAAACACTTGTAATTTTCCCACAGCCGAATCTCAGGCTCAAATAATGAAACAGACGTTATAAAACTGCGGTCTAAAACCAAGCAACATAGCTTACTTCGAGGCCGATGGTACAGCAATTAAATCGATGGATCTCAATGAATTAAAGGCAATAGATCTTGTTTATGGTCAAGATCGAAGTTTTTTTAATCCTCTTTTAATAGGATCTGTTAAGTCAAACATTGGTTATACATTTAATAATAATGCAATAAATTCGATAATCAAGGTAGGTTTCCTGAAAAGACAGAATTAAATTCAACACAACATAAATTTGGTATAATATTTTACATTAGGTTTTTTTTTTTTAATTTTTAGGTACTAATTGCTATGGAGACCGGAGTTATACCTCCGAATCTTCATTATTCCGAGCCTCCAGTAGAGGCGCAATGTCTTCAGGATCAACGCGTAAAAGTCATTACAAAACCAACACCTTGGACGGATTGTTACGCTGCTGTTAACACGGCAGCTTTAAACGGTTCCTTTTGACAAATTATCCTGAAAAGTCATTCAAAAGAAAAACAGAGGAGAAAGCTTTCATCAAATAATATACCATGACTTTTTGTAGCATCTTGTCGTACTCAGGAAATGATATCATCGATCTTTAATATTGTAAGATATTTATTTTACGACAAAACTGATTAGGCAAAATGATCGTGAATTATATTATTTTTGCATTTAGTTAAAATCGAGCAAAGGAGATGATGAACTAGCTCAATTAATTACTGATATTACTGAGAAACCA
>NW_014570139.1:5791-7111 GCF_001313835.1 Polistes canadensis
GTGAAAATGTGTTAGCGCCAAATGGGGTATGGGGTACATACAGATGGATGCCATTGCAAGCAAAGTCTACTTCTCCTTCGCGTTGGCAAGCTMAAATTGATAAATCAGGCTCATTAGTATGGGTGGAAGAGTTGCCATTGATTAAAGAAAAAAATAAAAGGATTGTAAGGGGAGAATGTGCTTCATTTGAGTTAAATAGTTGTGAATACTGGTTAAAGAATGACGTGAGCTTAGAGTCACTTATATCTCTTACAGAATATTCAGGAAGAGATGAAAAAGGTCTTAAAGTAATGGGACTTGTTGATAATTTAACTATAAGTAATGAAATTTTACCTGATTCAGATTTCACTTGGATTATTCCTGAAACTTTAAGCTTTGAAGAAGCTGCAACGATTCCCCATGCTTATTTGGCAGCTTTCTGCATTTTGCATTCGGATACTTGGAGGTTTAAACGAATTAAAACTGTTTTAGTACATTATGGTGCTAGGACAGGCTCTCATAAATTTACCCTTATTTTATAATTTTGATGTTTACACTACCTACGAAACGGATGCAGAAAAACGTGTGATCGAGTCAATGCGACCATGTTTACCACAGTCTAATATTTTCAATGTTAAAGACTATAAAATTGACAGTATGATTATTACTAAAGGCAAAGGTTTTGATTTTGTAGTTACTAGCTATTCCATCTTAGACGATATGGAAATTTGTTTGGACACTGTTAAAGATTTCAAACATTTGGTAATGATTTACGATTTTAAAGGGCCTAGTTACAATTCATTACCACTGTATAATTTTTACCGGGTTATTAGTTTATATGGCTGCTGTTTGCAAGATCTTTTTAAGTTACCACAAAAAAAAAGAGAGAATTAACGGAATTGATGAGAAAAGTTCTACAGGCAGGTACAATAAAATCAATTATATCACGAAGTATTATGATTCAGGGAGCAGCAGAAGAAAGAAAAATTGCGGCTTGTGAACGTTACGGAAAAGTAATTGGTTATATATAAAGTTTATGAAATAATACGTTCGATTTGTTGACAATTATGATACRAATGTATTTTATTACAGGTTTTGGTACACTTGCAAGAAGAAAAAAAAATGTCTAATTTCATTCCTCAACTTTTCTTCCATAGTGATAAATGCTACCTCGTTATCGGCGGTTTCAATATCTTTGGAAAAGTACTAATCGAATGGTTGATCGAACAAAGAGCAAGAAAATTAATCATTGTTTTTGATATGTTAATACAAGGTCACGAAAACTCGGTCCTTAAATGGCAAGAAAATAGAGCAACGGTCATTGTCCGACATGAAGTGGAC
>NW_014570139.1:7686-9787 GCF_001313835.1 Polistes canadensis
TTTATTTTCTCTTCGCTCAACTTGGACGAAGATGGCTTAAGAGATCCTAATATAGAAAAATTATGCACAAAAAGAAACGAATTTGGGCATCATGGGTTATTTATTTTATTGCCTAATTTTGTAAAAAACACGCTAACTGAGACTGAATTCAAAAATGTATATTACACAAAAATGTCATTGTATTTAAAACGACTAAATGCTATACTCTGCACAGACTCTTCAGTAATCGTTGTTCATCATATCATTGGTGATAACTCTGTAAATGACAACGAAGAAAATATTGTTGTTGAAGAGACCGACAAGAAGGTAATTTTTAATTTATTTCTATATCATTAATTTCATTTTCCAATTTTTATTCCGATTACCTTATGATAGTATTACTATTATAATTATTTTAATTATTACTATTACTATTATTATTATTATTATTATTATTATTATTATTATTATTATTTTTATTATTATTATTATTATTATTATTGATATGTGTAGGCTTTATATGTCAATAATCACGATTGTGTTTAAAATTATTTAGCAACGAATTGATGAAGGGGATCAACAAAAAGAGGAAATACGCCAATTCGAGAAATATCTTTGTAACTATGATTAAAAAATTACGCAAAATTTTATAGGAATTTTGTAAGTAACATTAAATATATCTTACCTACGTTTAATYAGTCTTTTCGTTGTTTCTTATTTATATATGTGTATTTTGCAGTTTATTTTTGAGAAGGATATTAAAGGTATCTACTTAATTTTAATTGAATGTTATAAGTGTGTACTTTCAAGATTAAACGAACAAAATTATATTGTTTTTCGACGTTCATKGCTTTTTTGCCCCTTTTTTGACTAAAGTTATTCACTTGTTTCACGAAATACATTTTCTACTGACTTATACGTACATACTAACAACTATGTCCAAATACAAACAAATTTTTAGCGATTGATTACTCTCAAAATGCAGAAGAGAAAATTCAATCACGTGACATAATGCAACGGAGTATATCTTTAAACGTTTAACCTACAWTTATCGATCAGTTTGATCGTTTTCATATTTTTACATTATTACGTTCAAGGTCGTTTATTTTTCATTTGCTACGCTAAATATTTTATTCATCAAATGGTAACATGAGAAAAGTGTATTATTAAATCTAAATGACTAGATCAAAAACATTTTCCAGACCTGCATAACACTGTCGCCTAAGAGTACAGAAAAGGTAAACATATCCTAAACATTTTCGAAATCTTGTCTTTCATATTTTCTAAAAATATAAACTATTTAACAAAAGGTCAGTTCTCTTATAAACAAATGCATACTCTAAAAATTCTTAGACCCAATATTAATCTGGTCTAAACTTTCGAAAAATGTAATCAACTTATTTGTTACATTTTGAAACAAACGAGCCTTGTATACGTCAATGTAACTGTTTAATRAGAAACGAAGTTTGCATATCCCAAAAACTTATTCGTTATGCAAAAAAGTAACTGGTTTAGGAAATAGAAGCAAGAATAAGTCTAGAAGAAAGATCAGGAAACAAAGCGAGTAACTTCTACTTTTCTGTTGAATTCTGTATTTTAGTTCTTATCTTATGTTTTTTAAAAAATCCGTCTCCTATATTAGTTAATAAATCAATATTCTACAATTTGTAAAATTATTGAAGATGTCATGAAGATTAATCGTTACAAATAAGTAAAACACCACAAATTTGTCGATATTTACGCGATGCGCGGGCAAAGTGATTTCAAATTTACGGCATGAAGTCTTCTCTTCCTCTTCCTCTCTTTTCTTTTTCAAGCTCTAATCGTACTCAAGCGCTGCTTGACTTAAGGGGCACACCTAGTGTGACCGCCTAAAAAGAAAGTGATTTTTAAGAATTTTTTTAAAGAAAACTACTGCATGAAATATTTTAAAATTTAGAGGATATATTTATAGATAATTAAAAAATATTCACTACAATTTTCAAATAAAAAAAGGTAATTTTCAGCRAGTTATTYGCTATCTCCTAAGTCACTATAAAAAAATGGGCCTAAACGACTGCAGGGCCTTCACCGTGGATGGAATAAAAAAAAAAAATACTGTTTATCTAGAAGGTATTGCCTA
>NW_014570139.1:10112-11500 GCF_001313835.1 Polistes canadensis
GTTATTTTTAAAGATATATACTATCAAAATATGCAAAAGTATCAATTTTTTTTAAATTTTACACTTAAATGATCGAACTGGAATTAGTGCTGTCACCGCGCTATCGCCGTTAGCGCATGAGGTAATTTCATATAACTCTCTTATGTCTATATTTTGATATTTATGATCAGGATCAGTATACATTTAAATTGCTGATTAAGTTTTCGAGATGCCTAAAACTAATGCAAAGAAATGTAAAGAATATCGTCTTCGTAGAAAGAAGAATAAAGAAAATAAGAAAAACAAAACGCAAACTAATGCGTATCGTAGTAGGTTGCGAAGAAAAATGATTGCACTAGAATATGAATTGTCTGCGAATGAAATTTTATGTATTCCGTCAACTTCTAATTTACTTTGCGAACCATCGGCTCAGCCTGTGATTACCGGTACAAATATAAATAATTTAAATGTCACAGCAAAAACTAATATTATTGCTAATTATTTATCCTATTAGTTTGGTCTTTATTTTTTAAAGTTATTTGAAGTTATTTAAATTTATTTTACATTTATTCAATACTAAATAACGAGTGGTGCCAGACGAGGATTTCCTTCAGAATTCGTGTAGCACTCAACATGATAACGATTAATGTACCATTTGTAAAGATTATAGATTCTTAACGTTTATTCGAAATACGCGGCTTAATCATTTTGAGAATATTTGGAATATTGAGAATATCGAAATGTTTTTTTCGCGCCTCCTCCCTCTTCAAACCGTTGCTAAGCACGCCCTGCTGGGTTCATCAACAAATACACTCGTCCTATTAGTCCACTCAAATAAAGGAAAACTTGGAAAATTTGGCTAGCTTGGGAAAACTTGATATAATGGTAATTCGACGACGCTGAATCGAATGATACTAATTTTTTTGCAATCAGATCCCGAGGTAGGATAGAAAAACTTAAAAAAAAAAATAATTCCCCCACGAAGAATCGAACGTTAATAACCAAGCGCGAGAAGCAGAGACGATACTACTTACGCTAGCGTGTCATTTGAAAATTATTCAATTTTTTCCTTACAATTTTTGTGATTGTAAAGCTGAATAAAAATCCATTTCTGTTTTCTTATAACATAATAAAATTGAATTAAAATTATGTCTAGACAAAAAATAAATTCCACGTTTTTAGAATATCTTTTCCTGTATAACTTGAATTAATTTTATGTGTTTCAAATATTTATTCAATTTGATACACAAATAAATATTTAAGAGACAACAAATCTTTAATTTAAAATTTCCTAAAATACATAATTTGTTGACTAAATAATAATAGTTTCTGTTAAAATGAATTATTGTTTTTCTTTTAATCAAGGTTCACTATTTTTGACAATAAATAAAAAAATGGCATGCCATAAG